>NC_057806.1:485072500-485332581 GCF_018294505.1 Triticum aestivum
CCAGCTGAGTCAAGTGGTTATGGTACCCAGACATTCTGAGTATATGTTCATTAACAGAACTATTCTCCTCCATATTGCAGCTGTAGAACTTATTGGAGACTTCATATGTCTCAATCCGGGCATTTGCTTGAAATCCCTGTTCAAGAATTCATCCGATTAACCAGTTAACTTGCCGATTAATCCCTACTCACTGGGTCACCGAGTAGCCGATAAACTGATAAATCATCCGATTAATTGATTAAATGACCGATTAACTTGCCGATTAGTCTATTAATCCCCTACTCGCCAGTCAACCGAGCAGTTACCAGTTAACGATTTCGTCAACAATGCTTGAAATATTAACTTCAACTCCTGGAACATCTCATATGCTCCATGATGTTCAAAACGTCGTTGAAGTCCCGGTTCTAAGCCGTAAAGCATGGCACACTGAACTATTGAGTAGTCATTAGCTTTGCTCTGCTAGACGTTCATAACATCTAGCGTTGCTCCTGCAGCGGGTTTGGCACCTAGCGGTGCTTCCAGGACGTAATTCTTCTATGCAACAATGAGGATAATCCTCAAGTTACGGACCCAGTCCGTGTAATTGCTACCATCATCTTTCAACTTTGCTTTCTCAAGGAACACATTAAAATTCATCAGAACAACAACATGAGCCATCTATCTACAATAACATAGACAAGCAAAATACTATCGGTTACTACGTTCATGATAAATTTAAGTTCAATTAATCATATTACTTAAGAACTCCCACTTAGATAGACATCCCTCTAATCATCTAAGTGATCACGTGATCCATATCAACTAAACCATAACCGATCATCATGTGAAATGGAGTAGTTTTCAATGGTGAACATCACTATGTTGATCATATCTACTATATGATTCACGCTCGACCTTTCGGTCTCAGTGTTCCGAGGCCATATCTGCATATGCTAGGCTCGTCAAGTTTAACCCGAGTATTCTGCGTGTGTAAAACTATCTTACACCCGCTATAGATGAACGTTGAGCTTATCACACCCGATCATCACATGGTGTCTCGGCACGACGAACTTTGGCAACGGTGCATACTCGGGGAGAACACTTTTACCTTGAAATTAATGAGAGATCATCTTATAATGCTACCGTCAAACAAAGCAGAATAAGATGCATAAATGATAAACATCACACGCAATCAATATAAGTGATATGATATGGCCATCATCATCTTGTGCCTCAGATCTCCATCTCCAAAGCACCATCATGATCACCATCGTCACCGGCGCGACACCTTGATCTCCATCGTAGCATCATTATCGTCTCGCCAATTATTGCTTCTACGACTATCGCTACCGCTTAGTGATAAAGTTAAGCAATTACAGGGCGATTGCATTGCATACAATATAGCGACAACCATATGGCTCCTGCCAGTTGCCGATAAATTCGTTACAAAACATGATCATCTCATACAATAAAATATAACATCATGCCCTGACCATATCACATCACAACATGCCCTGCAAAAACAATTTAGACGTCCTCTACTTTGTTGTTGCAAGTTTTACGTGGCTGCTACGGGCTGAGCAAGAACCGTTCTTACCTACGCATCAAAACCACAACGATAGTTTGTCAAGTTAGTGCTGTTTTAACCTTCTCAAGGACCGGGCGTAGCCACACTCGGTTCAATAAAAGTTGGAGAAACTGACACCCGCCAGCCACCTGTGTGCAACGCACGTCGATAGAACCAGTCTCGCGTAAGCGTACGCGTAATATCGGTCCGGGCCACTTCATCCAACAATACCGCCGAACCAAAGTATGACATGCTGGTAAGCATTATGACTTGTATAGTCCACAACTCACTCATGGTCTACTCATGCATATAACATCTACGCATAAACCTGGCTCGGATGCCACTATTGGGGAACGTAGTAATTTCAAAAAAAATTCCTACGCACACGCAAGATCATGGTGATGTACAGCAACGAGAGGGGAGAGTGTCGTCCACATACCCTTGTAGACCGTTAAACGGAAGCATTATAACAACGCGGTTGATGTAGTCGTACGTCTTCATGATCGACTGATCCTCAGCACCGAATGTACGTCACCTCCACGTTCAGCACACATTCAGCTCGGTGACGTCCCGCGAACTCACGATCTAGTAGAGCTCGAGGGAGAGTTTCATCAGCACAATGGCATGGTGACGATGTTGATGAAGCTACCGACGCAGGTCTTCGCCTAAGCACCGCTACAATATAACCAAGGTGGATTATGGTGGAGGGGGCACCGCACACGGCTAAGAGATTAACAGATCAATTGTTGTGTCTTTGGGGTGCCCCCTGCCCCCGTATATAAGGGGGGGTAGGAGGAGAGGGTTGGCCAAGGGAGTGGTGCGCCCAAGGGGGGGGGGCAATCCTACTCCAAGTAGGTTTGTCCCCCCTTTCCTATTCCAAGAAGGAGAAGGGGGAAGGAGGAGGTGGAGAGAAGGAAGGAGAGGGGGGCCGCCGCCCCTTCCCCTTGTCCAATTCGGATTGGGGCAAGGGGGGCCGCGCGCCACCTCCTGGCTTCCCTCTCTCTTCTCCACTAAGGCCCATAAGGCCAAATAGTTTCCCGGGGGGTGGAGGGGGGGGGGGGGGTTCCGGTAACCCCCGGTACTCCGGTATATGTCCGAAACCTCCCGGAACCCTTCCGGTGTCCGAACATAGTCATCCAATATATCGATCTTTATGTCTCGACCATTTCGAGACTCCTCGTCATGTCCGTGATCATATCCGGGACTCTGAACTACCTTCGGTACATCAAAACACAAAAACTCATAATACCGATCGTCACAGAACTTTAAGCGTGCGGACCCTATGGGTTCGAGAACTATGCAGACATGACCGAGACATGTCTCCGGTCAATAACCAATAGCGGAACCTGGATGCTCATATTGGTTCCTACATATTCTACGAAGATCTTTATTGGTCAAACCGCATAACAATATACATTGTTCCCTTTGTCATCGTTATGTTACTTGCCCGAGATTCGATCATCGGTATCTCAATACCTAGCTCAATCTTGTTACTGGCAAGTCTCTTTATTCGTTCTATAATGCATTATACCGCAACTAACTCATTAGTTGCATTTCTTGCAAGGCTTATAGTGATCTGCATTACCGAGAGGGCCCAGAGATACCTCTCTGACAATCGAAGTGACAAATCCTAGTGTCGATCTATGCCAACTCAACAAGTACCATTGGAGACACCTGTAGAGCACCTTTATAATCACCCAGTTACATTCTGACGTTTGGTAGCACACAAAGTGTTCCTTCGGTAATCAGGAGTTGCATAATGTCATAGTCATAGGAACATGTATCAGTCATGAAGAAAGCAATAGCAGTAAACTAAACGATCATGTGCTAAGCTAACGGAATGGGTCATGTCAATCACATCATTCTCTAATGATGTGATCCTGTTAATCATACGGCAACTCATGTCTATGGTTAGGAAAAATAACTATCATTGATTCACCGAGCTAGTTAAGTAGATGCATACTACTGACAATCTGTTTGTCTATGTATTCACACATGTAGTATGTTTCCGGTTAATACAATTCTAGCATGAATAATAAACATTTATCATGAACTAAGGAAATAAATAATAACTTTATTATTGCCTCTAGGGCATATTTCCTTCATATATGTGCAACTGAACATACATCCCAGCCAAAAGAAAATGTTGGTAACTGATAGAAACTTCTGTATGCAAAAGACTAACCTGCGGATTGTAGGTTATTGGTAACTTGGATGCCACGAATGCTTCAGCTTGCAAAATACCACCAAACAGTGGTGTCTGCTCCGTGCCTCTATACTCCTCTTTAAGCTGATGTAAAAAAGATAAAAAGAAAAGAACAAGGTTATCAAGACAGATTTGTGTGTTGAACAAAACCAAACATTATAACCTGTGCAACTACAACAGGATACTGGGTTGACAATTAGATTCTACATATATGCAACTGAACAAAGACACAAAAACTGTGCAACCCACATGGCACCTAAAAAAAGTTTCTACCAACTGCTATCACACATCTGTGCAACAAGATAAGTAAAACTGTGCAACTTAAAATAGATGGTGTGCCAATTAAAAATGAACATGTGTGCAGATGCCAAACTTAAAGCTACAAGCTGTGCAACTACATGCATTGTTGTGCCAACTGATGACAGTTTTTTGTGCAATTTCCAAAAAAGTGACCAGGCATCAAAAGAACATAAAAGAAGACACTGTTAGAAAAAACAAAGATAACTCACTTGTAATTTGCCGAACACACCAGGAGAGATCGTGTCCTTCTTGATCACCTTGGCAATTAGAATACTATCCGATGCATTCGCACGTATCACGCAGTTGCTTACTAGGATATCATGGATGAGCACATCAAGGTATATTATTTGCACCAGACTCAACAAAGGAAAAGCCAAAGTTCAGTTATTATGAGGAGTATTTCAGCAAACTATAACTGCACAAAAGAAGAACACGTGGAAGTGGTCATTTTCACTAACCATCAAGTGATACAAGCAGGAGCAGACGGTTTGCTTCTCCTGGTCCATGTTCTGGAAAGCTTCATTTATGTGTTCTACTACAAGGAGGAAGATGTTTGTGTTCTTGAGAATTTCATGATCTAGCACAAGTCCGTAGCACTTTGGGCTGAGCTTCAGGGCCGTGGTTGGTGCTAGAAAAGTGCTGAAGGCAACCGCAAGCCAGGCCATAAAGAATGCGTCATCCGTTCTTCCACCCACATCCTGAATCATCTTGCACCATGTACTGATCTAGGGATGAGAATTTCTTGTTATGTTGAAAGCCTCTCTGAATCTCCTAGTAGCATCCTTGTCAACTAAATATATGACTTTTTGACCCCTGTTTGGGAGATCAAATACCCTGTGAACACTGTCAGCATCGACACGGATCCTTCCCCTTCCTGGGAAAACCATTTTAGAGCTCTCTGGATGGTAGGACTGCACCAGGAACTTAGTGAGGTCCGCTGGAAGTGTGTCTGATAAGTTCAACAGACCCCCGAACAACCTCGACACTAGCTCAGACTTCTGCGGTGGGGATAGAGAGCCGTTGAAATTTTCAAACCGCCCTGGTGATGCCCTTATCCTGCCCACTTATGATGGCCGCTCCACACCTTCCCCTAGAGCCACCTCAACTCCTTCACCGCTGGCCTGTTGATGAGAAAATAAAAACATTAAGGAAACATTAAACACAAACAGAAAAACAGGAATGAAAAAACTAGCAATCATCATTTGGAACAGTATTATAAAAACTATATAAACATAAAATGGATCATGCCAACTAATATGATGTTTTTGTGCAACTAATAAAGCTCATGATGACAACTGAAGACTACTAGTGTGCAACCTGCAAAAAAACTAAGAAAATATACTAGACCTGACAACTACAAAAAGTTCCAGGGGATGTGCAACGATAAGAAATGATATTGTAACAAGATAACAGCAACTAAAAAAAGGTTTGCAAGGAACTGTTCAATAGCTCATAAACACACACAAAACACATACCTCAGCACCTGCTGCGGAAGATGCGACAGCTCCTCCAGCAACTACTGCCTGCACAACAAATTGACCAGTGATGTCAACTATAAGATGCCAACTTTTCAACTACAAGATGCCAACTAATGCCAACTAATGTCAACTGTATTTGGATCAAGATGACCAGAGATGTCAACTACACGGTTGTTATTGACCAACTAAAAACAAAAATGGTGGTGCCAATGACTGCATAATTTCATCAGCGTCTAAAAAGCGAGAAACACTTATATTCAAGAATTTACTTACCCTAGAAGATGACTCAGCTCCCTTTCCAAGTGTTGTACGTCTAGTCCGCTTTACAACAAAAACTGATCAGCATCCTAAGAAAAAAACATGAGCATGGGGAAAAACAAAAAAAATGTTATATGACCCAAACAAAACCAAAATAAGGGGCTTGTGTCATCAGCATGCCACTTACCGCAACTTCCTCTCCCTGCTGAACACTCCGCGCAGATCGTGGCTGGCGATTAGCAGGACGCTTCGAGTTCTGGCGAAGCGACTGACTTCCAGAACGCTGATTAAGCAACCAAAAGAAAACATGAAAAAAGGACGTTAGCATACATGCATAAGTTGAAAACAACTAAAAACACAGAAAATGTGAAAAAAGTACATCGTCTTCATTGCCATCCGCATCTCCTCCTATTATAACCATTTTTTCCCTGCGGGGGGAAAATAACAAAAGAAAACATAGTTAGAAGATGCACAAACAAACTAGAGAAATCATAGAAGGGTGCTTTGATCTGCAGAAAACATGTGGAGAACCAACTATAAAACATGTGGACAACCAACTACTACAGTGATGCATCCAACTGGGCAGTCAACCTTGTGCAAACTGGACATCATATAAGCCAACTAAGTTTAACTTTGGCAAGTAATAACTAGGTAGAAAATAGTTAACTAAAGGCAACAAGCTCATTATGATAACTTGTGCAACCGAGACAAACAAAAAATGCATAGCCAACAGGAAATATATCCAGCAAAACAATTGGGTATAATATATTGCAAATTGGCAAGCATTGGTACTGATTTGCACAAATAAGGGTCCCTATTTGCACACATCAGGCAAAAACACATGAACAACCACATCCACAACAAAGACTGCGAATTGGGTAGACTATATTGGAGAATTGGTAAGCATTGGTACTAATTTGCACAATCAAGAGGCCCCAGTTGCACACAGCAGGGGAAAACACACGAACAACCATATCCAGCACAAAGGCTGGCAGAAAAATCAGTAGACTATATTGGAAAATTGTCAACCATTGGTACTAATTTGCACAAGTGATGATCTCTATTTTCACACAGCCGAATAAAAACACGTGGACCAACACATCCACCACAAGGCTGGCAGATTGGGTACACTAAATTGCAAAAATTGGCAAGCATTGGTGCTAAATTGCACAAACAAGGGTTCCTAGTTGCACACAGCAGCGGGAAAACACACGGACCACCAAATCAAAAACAAAGGCTGGCAGCTTGGATAGAGAATATTGGGAAATTGGCAAGCATAGGTACTAATTTGCACAGGTAATGGTCCCTAATTGCACACAACAGGGGGAAACACATGACCTAGGAGAACCACCACAAGGCTGGCAGATTGGCTATATTATCTCAAAAATTGTCTACCACTGCTCCTAATTTGCACACAAGGGGCAACAGAGTTGCACACCACAGGGGAAAACACTCATAAAAAACACCAGATCCACCGCGAGGCTACAATCCACAGACGAGGCTCTATCGCCGCGAACCACTCATCCTCCCTAAACCACTCATCACGTACGTATATGCACGAGCTCTCCCCCTACTGCAACGCAAAAACGACGGGATGAGCACAACCATAGCCCACCCCTGCCAATCCGACAGTTTCCCAAATGAAGTAGTCCGCGGGGGCGACCTCAACCTCACCGGAAAATGAGTTCGACCTCCCTAACCCCGACCGCGACCTCGAGTTCGACCTCTACCTCGACCTCCCTGACAACGACTGCGACCTCACCAGAAAACGAGTGACCTCACCAGAAAAAAGGAGGGCGAGCAAGTGGAGAAACAAGCAGGGGCGAGGAGCACGCATAGGAGCAGTACCTGTGCCGCCGCGGACAACGATCCTCGCGGCGCGCCCCACCGTCGACCACAACCCGACGGATTTGGAACTACCTCCGAGCACCAACCAACGGCGAAAGCAAAGGGGGAAAGAGGAGGAATGTGCGGCGAGAGGTGGGGTGGACGGGGTAATGGCACGAAATTCCAAACCGCCGCCCACTACGCACGAGCGGCTAATACGCTGGAGAACTGCCTAATCCTCTATGACATGTGGGTCCCATGGGGGGTTTATCTCACGCGGCGCGGCGCAATCGGACCAGGCAACCGGTCCACGCGCGGGCCCGAGCGGCTTGGCCCCACCAGCCAACCAGGGGACACCTGGACACACCGCACTGTCGATCGGGACGAGATCGAGCGGCTCTCGTTCGGCCGCTCGTTCTCTCCGTTCAGTGCGCGACCACTTTTTAGATTTTGGGTATAAAGTTGAGCTAGAGACAACTTATATTCTTTAGTTACAGCAGCCATATGCAAATATTTGTCACATTTTCGAGTCCATCCCACTGGATCTGCCCCCTCAAACCTGGGAAAATCCACCTTAGTCCCTTTTGTGATGGGTTTCATGAACCGGGCTTTCAATTCATGTTCATATGTTTTCAAATATCTCTATGTTGATTGAACTAGCTACATGCTGGAGTATAAGCTTGTGCCGGGACTGGTTCTGGGGAGTGTGTTCATTTCCACTTTCTGGTGCCTGCTGTGTATGCATGCTAGGAGGTAACATATGGTCTGATGATCCTGATAGGTGGTAAATTTATCACACTGCCTGTTGTATCACTAAAGATACTAAGCTCCCATGAATTGAGAGCTCCTGGTGAATCACGGTGTGTGTGTGAAGTCGGTTATGAGCATGGTTGTTATTTTTGTTATGGTGCTTAGCTGTATATGGGCCTGCCCGTGTCGGTTGCTGGGCCTTTTTTGCTTCCGTGTTGGCGGCTATTGTGGGCTTTCGCATCTCGATTGGTCTCGTGGACGAGGGTTCCACAAGGGCTATACCGAGAGCAACTAGTTAACGAGCGCTCCTTCAGGAGCCTCGCAGCGATCAGTTTCACTTGATGCGCTCTCAGCCATTCGCCATGTGTCGCGCTCTGGACGCTTTCTCTGTATTTTTTTTGCACACATTTTTGGCTTTTGAGCGGGGTTTTTTCGATGTTTTGGTTTTCCACCAGTCTTCCTTAGCTTTTCGATAAAAAAATTTGAACTTTTTTTGGGCAAAATATGCATTTTCTTTTTTTCTTTCGCGAGAGTCACGGCCATGCCTCTTGGAAATGAAAAAAAATGTGTTTTCTGTTTTTTTCTTTCGCGAGAGTCATAGTTGTGCTTTCGCGAGTCACGGTCGTGCCTCTCAGAAATGAAAAAAACGCGTGTTCTGTTTTTTTCTTTCGTGAGAGTCACGGCTTTGCTTCCGTGAGAGGCATGGTTGTGCTTTCGTGAGAGTCACGGCCGTGCCTCTCGGAAACGGAAAAAACGCGTTTTTTGTTTTTTTTTCTTTCGTGAGTCACGGCTTTGCTTCCGCGAGAGGCACAATTGTGTTTCGCGAGAGTCATGGCCGTGCCTCTCAGAAACGGAAAAAACATGTTTTTTTGTGAGAGTCACGGTTTTGCTTTCATGAGAGGCACGGTTGTGCTTTCACGAGACTCACGGCCATGCCTCCTCGGAAAGAAAAAAATGCGTTTTCTCGTTTTTTCTGCGAGAGGCACATTTGTGATTTCGTGAGAGGCACGGGCATGTCTCTTTCGGAAGGGAAGAAACCCATGCTCCCGGTTTGGTTTCTTTGTCCGGTTTTTTCATGATTTTTTTGCCAAAACCTATCAACATGGGATCTAGTTTTGAAGATCTCGACGCAAGGAATCCAACGGTGAAAGCGGTTCAAGATTTGGACGCGCGGTTTAAGAGATAAAGCATTTTGAATAAACGAATCTATGAAAAAAAGGAAAACTCCTAGGTTGCGACAAGAGACGCACATGCAGCGCGCCACTTGTCGCAACCTGGGAGGTTGGAGTGATCTTTGCAACGAGTACTCCTCAACTAGTGATTTCCTGTTATACCCAGCCGCATGTCTCTATCGGGAATCAATGATCCCACCGCTGCCACCCTGCCCGTTGGTGGCAGACCCTATTTGACGCTTGTTAGCGTCAAATGGTTGTGCTTTCGCTGAGGCGACCCGCCGGTTGGGCCGGCCCATGTATAGGGTTCGCCTTTTTTCCGTTCGCTACAGCTTCCTTTGCTGTTTCCCGCATTATTTTATTGTTTTCCTTTCTGTAGTTTTTTGCTTCTGTTTTTTTTCAATGTTTTGTCCGGTTTTCAGTGGTTTTGTTCTAATTTTTTTGATTTGGTCTGTTTTTCCTTTTGATTTTTTCTTTTTTGTTTATTTTCTTCTTCTTCTTCTTTTCTTTACAGTGTGTCATATAAAAAGTTCACCTCCTATTACAAAAATTTTCATTGTATATTAGTAAATGTTTCACCGTACATTATGAAAAGTTCACTATGCATTACGAAAATGTTCATCCCATTCCTTCGCCATTTTAGTTGTTTTTGAAGAAGATCGGTTCTAGCATTTTGATGTTCTACTTGAGCCTGCTGTAGTATAGGTGACTTGATGTGCGATGTTCCACCTACGACCGGTTGTTTTTCAGGTGCATCACGAGAACATTGGGGTTGCATAGATTTTGTAGGGGATTTGTATCTGTATTGTTCTAACACAATGGCAGAAATGGGGAATCAAGTCATCAACACAACCTGGCTTACAGAGGGAGGGTTTAACCTTCAGATAAGTGGTGGTAAACATGATTTTCTTTTTGACAGGAGCGGCAAACAGGATTAACGACAGCTGAATGGTAAACGGTAAAAAGGAGGATATCGGCCGCTGAGCAACTGTAACTCGTGCTTGGAGCGATGACAGTCTTCTGAAGAAATAGACAATCTTCTGAAGATACTTGACATTTCATCAGTTACACACGGTCGAGGTCATAGCTGGGAGGTGTGTCATGTGACTGGTCAGGAACGCCACCTCATGTGTCATGCTGATCTACACCAGGCTCTCCTGGATAGCAGAAAACACATATTTGACCCGAGGACGAAATCAATTCAAGATTTGAACTACTTCTGAATTTTTTTCACAAACTGATCATTTTGTGTGGCGCCTGATAGCCGAGCGCTGCACTCCACCATGCAACGCCATTGTCTTAGGCGTCGCACTCTCAGCCAGCGTGGCAGCCCAGGGCCAGGCGCGGCCCCACAGCCAGCCGTGCAGCACCTAAGCCATAGGCGCCACACCTGTAATGTACAATGCTTAGCGCTTAGGCGTAGTACAGTGACTTAAGCGCATCGGCACAGCCCTCGCAGGAAGTTGCTCTTTGGATAGAGAGCAGCGGTGGTGCCCCCATCGGATCCCCCCCACCCCTCTTAGATATGAAGATTTAATCCGTGGATTCGATCTCCAATCCTCCTACTAGATAAACTCCTCCGTTCCCTTTCTTTTCCTCTAAAAATTCGTTGCCATTTTAGAGATTTGTCCAAGATTTGGTGGAACCCTTGATTTGCTTGATTTAGGATGTGTAGTCATAGTGGTACTACCCTAGTGTTGTTCATTAGTTCACAATATATGATTCTTGTTAGTGAAACCCTAGATTTTTTAGTTTTTTTAGATATATATATATATATGAGATGCCTAGTTTTGTAGATAAATATGAGATGTTGAGTTTGGTAGACATATATGAGATGTTTACTTTTTTTTAGATATATATTAGATGTTGAGTTTATTTGAAATATGAGATGTTGAGTTCATTTGAACACATATGACATATGATATATATATATATATATATATATATATATATATATATATATATATATTAGATGCTTAGTTTATTTGGAATATGAGATGCTGACTATTAGGCGCTGCACCCTGACTTAGCGAATTTTTGGGCTGGAAAAGTAACTGGAAGTGTTCTGTTGCTAACGTACAAGCGCTGCACTAGATAGTGCAGCGCCTCTCTTTTAGGCGCTGCACATCTGGACATGCCAGTCCAGAGAGCAACAGAACACTTCCAGTAGCTTTTCCAGCCCAAAAATTCGCTAAGTCAGGGTGCAACGCCCATGAGTCAGGCGCTGCACTATACAGTGCAGCCACTACAAAAAAAATACACTTCCGTGATGATACGTGTTTGTTACAGTAGGTCGCGTTTTTTGTCATGCATGTACATCCATGACGATTTTATGACAGAATCAAGATAGTCATACCTGTGCTGTCGTAGAAGTGTTCCATGACATTACCAAAATTATCATCACAGAAGTGTCCACTTCCATGACAATAATCGCGCGTCATAGAAGTGCTTTAATCAAGGGTGACCGACACGTGGTATCCACCGTAACGGAACGCCGTTAAGCTATCGGGTCCGGTTTTGGATCCGATAACCCGTTAACAGCTGTCGCATTTCGGGTTCCGGCAGACCCTTGAGGTTTGAACACTGGGGTGCGCGCGGAGATTTCGCCTCCTACCTACCTGCACCCCTCCGCCTTGCTAGGATCTAAACTATGGAAAGAACAACACAAGAGACACAGGGTTTATACTGGTTCGGGCCACCGTTGTGGTGTAATACCCTACTCCAATGTGTGGTGTGGTGGATTGCCTCTTGGGCTGATGATGATGAACAACACAAGGAAGAACAGCCTCGTGAGGGTCTGTTCTTGGTCGGGGCGATGAACTGCTAGGAGGAGCTCAGTCACCTTTCTCTCTCTCTCTCTCTCTCTCTCTCTCTCTCTCTCTCTAGCCCTTCGGTCCTCTATCCTGTCTAGCGGGTGGCTGATCCTATTTATAGGGGCCCTGGTCCTCTTCCCAAATATTGAGCGGGAAGGGAGCCAACAATGGCGGCCTAATTTGAAGGGGGACAGCTAGTATCAACTATCCTGACAAAAGTAGTCTTCGCCTGCGCAAAGCTCTGGTGATGATGCCGTCTTGGGCTCCACGGTGACCTCCGTCTCGTAGTCCTCCTGGTCTTGGTCTCGTTGCACCGAAATTGCAACCTTTGCCTAATGCCTCGGTACTCCGCGGCTGCGCTTGCCCCCTTTGCTCCAAAGAGGAAAGGAGGACACTGCGGGGGCTGGCACCCGCCTGGCGTCCTTGGTTGTCATGGCTTGCGTCATGGGCACCTCGTGAGGTACCCCGCCTTGATCTCTCCGCCTCCTCGTGAGCCAGCCTGACGAGGCCGCGCCTGAGGAAGCTCTGCATCGTCCGCCCCACGAGGCTTGGCCCCTCGCGAGGGTCTTGGGTTTGTGTTGGTGAAGATGGGCCGCGCTGGGCCCCCTTTTGAGCCACGCCACAGGCCGCAGGCAGTCAAGTCTAGGGACCCCCGTTCCCAGAACGCCGACAGTAGCCCCCGGGCCCAAGGCGCGCCCGGACTTGGCCGTGCAGGGAGGCGGAAGGGCAAGAGAGAAGTGCCGTAGGCCCTAACAGCCTGCGGCCTTGGGTGTCTCCACTTCCCCATGGCGTCTCGGCAACTGCACGGATTGGACAAGTCCCTGCATGCAAAGCGGGTCATAATTACCTGCGATCGTGGGGGCCGTTGGTTGGCCATCGCCAGTTATAAGTATGGACCGGCGCGCGCCCTTCCAGTTCATCCCTCATTGCTTCTCCCTTTCTTCATGGCCCCGTCAAGGAGGTTCTCGGCCGCAGAGAAGGGGAAGGCTCACCAGGTTGAGTCTGCCTCTTCCCCTCCCAAGCGCGCCGAGGGCGCCCTCGCAAACATTCGGTGGCCACCACGGTGGCTCCCTGCGGCCGCGGAGGCGTTCTTCAGTACATCGACGGGCGGATTGCTGCGGCCGGGGGGCGCGCTCCGGCTGCGCGTCCCCGTAGGCCGCGCTCTCGCGCTGCCGAAGTGCTGCCAGTATAAACCCGGCTTCCACTTCCTCGCTTCCTCCTTGGCGAGCTCCCGGCCGGTGCCCCGTGCGGCCTCTGGCTCCAGGCCGACGGCTGCTGCAGCCGGGCCTCATGGGTCTCACTGGAGGTCCCCGCGGCCGGGAGCCTGTCCCTGGCCCGCGGGTGGCAGACGTTTGCCCGCGCGTGTGGCCTGAGCCGTCGGTGCACCCTACACTTCAAGTTCGACGGTGATGCCACCCTCTACGTAAGGGTGTTTGGGGAAGATGGTCGCCGCGCAGGGTGTTGCCCCGAGGGTGACGACCACGGCTGGGAACCCAGCTCCAGCGATGATGGAGAGGGCAGCACTCGCGCGGCTGGCAGCACTCGGGGTTCCTCAAGCTTCTCCGGCCCTTCTTCAGGCGGCGACTCTTCTAGCGGTGGCCGCGGTCAGCCTCCACGCCGTCGTATCTGCTTGGGAGGTGGCAATGTGTCCGCCCGCCGTCGCGCCTTGGTGAAGCACGAGAGGGAGTCCGCCCGAGCTCCGGAGGCAGCTCGGACCTTCTCTGTGGGCCGGTGTGAGGCGAGCTGCACCAGATTTGTCCTTTCTTTTCCTTTTTCCTGTATAATAAAGACAATAGCGTGGAGCCCCGCGGGGGCGTGTTTGGGTTATTGCTGTTAACCATCATTTTGCTTTCGTTATTGTAACTTCCGGCTACGCGCCCGCGCATGGATAATTCTCGGCCCCGGACGTGGGGGGCGACCGACCCAGGCCCTTTGTTTGTGTCGCGGTGCTTGTGGGGCACGGACTGGAGGGGTGCTCCTGTGATGGGCCCAGGTCGCGAACCCTTTGAATGACCAGGGTAGGAACACTCGCGAGGGCGCTCGGCTACCCCCCCTCGCGAGGCCTTGCACAAGAGAAATCGAGGTAGGAGAGCGAAAAGTCGAAGAACCACAAGCCAAAGACGGCAACAACTTCAATAAAATTTCGAACGAGAAGGAACAAGCCAACTGCGGAAAGCAAATGAAAAGCTGCGTCCGGCACCTAATCTAGTCTTCGACGTCTTCTCACCAGCGCGGAGCTAAGTGCCACCACTGGGCGTGGGAGGGAGCCCCAGGGCCTGAGGCCGGCGCTCCTGAGACTCCGGGGCGTGTACAGCCCCAACTCATTATTACGTGAGAGTGTCACAGGCGGCGAGCTTCACATGCGTTGGCCTTCTTCACAGGCTCCGGGCCTTTTGCAAAACGCGATAGCTTCACAGGCATTCGCCTTCTTCACAGGCTCCAGGCCTTTTCCAAAACGCGATAGCTTCACAGGCATTCGCCTTCTTCACAGGCTCCGGGCCTTTTCCAAAATGCGATAGCTTCACAGGCATTCGCCTTCTTCACAGGCTCTGGGCCTTTTCCAAAACGCGATAGCTTCACAGGCATTCGCCTTCTTCACAGGCTCCGGGCCTTTTCCAAAACGCGGTAGCTTCATAGGCATTCGCCTTCTTCACAGGCTCCGGGCCTTTTCCAAAACGCGATAGCTTCACAGGCATTCGCCTTCTTCACAGGCTCTGGGCTTTTTTAAGGGTAGAGCCTCCGGAGGTGCTGGATGTTCCATGCATTCTGGACTGGCACCCCCTCCTGAGTCTCCAAGCGCGCGGAGCCGGGCCTGGAAACATGAACAACTTTGAACGGTCCCTCCCACATGGGAGAGAGCTTGTGCAGCCCCTCCCTGGAGAGAACCCGCCTGAGCACGAGGTCTCCTACCTCGAGAGTTCTGGGGCGGATGTTGCGGCAGTGATATCGCCGCAGTGCTTGTTGGTACCTCGCCGCTCGTAGCGCGGCTTCTCGGCGACGTTCCTCCCCCAGCACGAGGTCCATCCCCCGCATGGCGTCCTGCTGCGCCTCGTCAAACGCCAAGACCCGCGCGGAGCAACGTCTAACCTCGTGAGGGAGGACCGCTTCGGCTCCATAGACCAGGAAGAACGGGGTCTCTCTAGTCGGCTTGGTCGCGGTTGTGCGGATGGACCACAACACGGACTGCAGCTCGTCGTACCAACCTCTGCCGCAGGCCTCCAGCTTCTTCTTGAACGTCCTGGTCTTGAGGCCCCTCAGGACCTCCGCGTTGGCTTGCTCGGCCTGGCCGTTGCTTCGGGGGGGGGGGGTAGTGAGGCACTGAAGGCTTGACGAGGTGACGCTATGCGGGGCTGCCGCGGCCAGAGCTCAGCCATCCAGGTTTGTCGGTGTTGCAGGGACGGACCCATGGGCAAGCATCATGCCATTTGGGAGCAGCTCCGTTAGTTGGCGTCAGCTGAGCAGGCGACTGGGTAAAACACATTAGCCGCGAAGGAGTGGATTCATTCAAACAGATGCTGGGAATGCGGACATCACTGGGTCAGGCCCGAGTGACTTGGGGATCATGCAGCCTGAGGGGCGCCCCCAACAAGGTAAGCTAACAACATGGAATAAAAAAGGGATACACGCCGCAGGGACGGACCCACGCGGCCTGGGAATAATGCAGCCCTGGGGGGGCGCTCCCAGCTGGAAGTAAAACTAGAAAGGTGTCACCTGATGATGTTGAGGACGAAGGACCGTTGATGTAGCAGGCTCGGTGGGCTGCGGGAGCCGATCCTCATGAGCCCCCAGGCCCAGGGGCCCCGGGAGGCTCCGGAGGCGCTGGCGGCTCCTCGCGGGCCATCTCCATCCCTGCCAGGGCAGCGGAACGCCTGGCCTCTCGTGCCTCCGTGATGCCCCTCATGAGGCGCTGGTACACGTCAGCCGCGCTCGGCAGGCCGTAAGGCATGTGAACGTAGCTGTGGGGTGGGCCTCCGCAGCGCCCCACTCGCGAGGGCCAGAGGCGCTCCAGAGAGGCGACTCGGTTGAGCCCTGGTATGTCGATGCAGACACGCAGCCCACCATCCTCGCCTGGATGGGAAGCCACTGCTGGTAGGCGGCGGCCGCCTTTCACGACTCTTGACTCCTGTAGCTCCTGAATGGCCTTGCTGACGAACTCCTGAGGGTCTGGATCTCCTTGCCTTGCTCCTTCCTGAGGGAAACGTGCTTCGAAACACGCCTCCATGTGGTGCCCAAGCACCTCCCTCGTGACCCTAGCTAGGTCGATGGCCCTCCAGGGGAGAGCCCTCGAGCCCTGCCTGAGGAGGGCGCTGGGCGCGCTTTCCTATGCGATGGAAGGAGGCTCCCCCTGGGCAGGCGCGGGCCCAGAGGGGCCTGTCTCCTGAGTGGTCGGGCTGGACGATGTCTTCTTCTTCTTAGGGGCGGTCTCAGGAGGCCTCCTGCTTCCACGATCCGGGTCTTCCAGTGACGCGGCCTGAAAGGCTCGTTCCAGGGAACACACCGCGTCCTTTTCTTCACAGGGCACCGTGATGACTCCGCCGCTTCCTGGCATCTTGAGGACGTTGTAGCCGTGGTGAGTTACGGCCATGAACTTGGCCAGTGCTGGGTACCCAAGGATGGCGTTGTACGACAGGCGAATGTGAGCGACGTCGAAGTCGATGAGCTCGGTGCGGTAGTTGTCGTGTGCCCCGAAGGAGACAGGGAGGCGGACCTGCCCAATCGGGACCGTGGAGCCGTCGGTGATACCAGAGAAAGGCTTGGTTGGCTGAAGCTGGCTGTAGGGCACTTGGAGGTTGTTGAATGTTTCCATGGACAAGACGTTGAGCCCTGCCCCACCGTCGATGAGGGTCTTGGTGACCACCATGTTGCTGATGATTGGGGAACACAGCATCGGGAGGACTCCGGCTGTAGCCGCACACTTGAGCTGATCTGCTGAGCTGAATGTGATGGCGCACGCCGACCACCTGAGAGGGCGCGTGGCTTCGAGCCTGGGGAGGACTGTGTTCACTTCGTGGGCGAACTGCTTGAAGATGCGCTGAGAGGCTGGGGCTTGCGCCCCGCCCAAGATGCAGGCGATCGCGCGCGGCTCCTGGAAGCCCCCAGCCCCCTCGTCCTGGTGGCGGTCTTTGTTTCTTCTTGGCTGTGGCGGCAACGGTGGGAGGCCTGTGTTGCCTTGCGGGCGATCCTCGCGAGGCTGATCCCTCCAGTCCCCCTCGCGAGGCTGATCCCTCCAGCCTCCCTCGCGAGGCGGGTCTTGCCAGCGATCCTCGCGAGGTTGGTCGCGCCACCCGTGGCGTGGGCCACGGTCTTCCTAGTGTCCTGCGTTCCTTCCTCCTCCTCGGCCGTAGCCCCGGTCACTGCGGTCAGGGCGACGGCCGATCCTTCCTTCTCGCACGGCTCGGAGCTCTTGACATTTGTTGGTATTGTGGGTGTGGAGGTTGTGGTACACACAGTACCGGCCGCCCTTGGAAGGTTCGTGCTGATCTCTGCCTCGCTTGGTGTCTGGTTCTGCCGCGAGCACGGCAGCCCCCTTGCGCTTCACATCCTTGGCCTTGGGCTTCTTCTCCTCTGGGTCCACGACACGCAGCTCGAGGAGGGAGAGACGCCCTTCCTCGGCCCTAGCGCACTTGGTTGCCAGGTTGAACAGCTCCAAGGAAGTGCACAGGTCTTCATGCATCGCCAGCTCCTCCTTCATCTTGACGTCGCACATGCCGTCGGAGAAGGCCGAGATGATGGCCTCCTCGGTCACCTTGGGAATCTTGAGGCGCGCGTTGTTGAAGCGCTGGATGTACTTCTGCAGGGTCTCCCCGGGCTGTTGCTTGATGCGGTGCATGTCGCTTATGGCGGGTGGCCGGTCGCAAGTGCCTTGGAAGTTGGCGATGAAGCGGGTGCGCATCTTGTCCTAGGAGGAGATTGTGCCTGGAGCCAGGTTCAGGAGCCAGGTGCAGGCCCCGTCCTTGAGTGCCATGGGGAACCAGTTCGCCATGACCTTCTCGTCTCCGTTGGCAGCTTCGATGCCCAGCTCGTAGAGCTGGAGGAACTCCGCAGGGTCAGCCGCGCCGTCGTAGCGAGGAGGCAAGTCCGGCTTGAACTTGCCGGGCCACGCGGCGCTGCGTAGCTCGGCGGTGAAGGCGCGGCAGCCTGCTGTGGCCACGGGAGGTCTTGGATGCCGGGGAGCTTGGTCTTGGATATCCCCACGCGCTGCACCTGGGAGCAGCGCGGGGTCTTGACGCGCGGGAGCAGGAGCATGGTCGCGACGTGCTGGAGCAGGGAGCGCCCGGGCAGGTTCTTGCGGGCGAGGGACTTCTTGACAGCTCGGCTCTTGCTACGCTGGCGCCTGACGGAGCGGGTTCTGCCCAGGAGCCACGCGCCTTGGATCCATGGCGCCTTCCTGGGGAGGAGGCGGTCGGGGCGCCGCCGGAGCTTCATTGCCCGCGCGGGGCGGGGTGCGGTGCAGCGGAACGGACGGCGCAGGAGAGCCCCCTGCGGCGCGGACGAGCTCGGCGATGCGGTCGAGCCATTCTTCGTAGACGTCGTCGACGGGGCGGTAGCGCAGGAGCTCGTTCGCCGCGATGAGTGTAGGTCGAGCCTCCATGGGCGCGCGGAGCACGCGGGACGAAGAACTAGCTAGGGTGAGCGAGGGAGTTGCTGTGCGCCGTCTTGCCGCACGGACGGATGCTGGGACGATGCTTGCCGCTCGTCCCTTGCCGGGCCGGTGGCGGCGTTGATGGCAGGTGACGGGGAACGGCGAGGGCGCGCGCCGACAGGGGCCGTCTGGGCGACGCGGGAAGCGAGCGCGGCTCGACACTCGGCGCGGGCCCGACAAGCGTCAGACATGGGCGTGATGGTCGGAGGAGAACGGGGTGGTGGAAGACGAATCCCGGCGCACCCCTGCCTGGCGCGCCAAATGTCGGATTTCGGGTTCCGGCAGACCCTTGAGGTTCGAACACTGGGGTGCGCGCGGCGATTTCGCCTCCTACCTACCTGCACCCCTCCGCCTTGCTAGGATCTAAACTATGGAAAGAACAACACAAGAGACACAGGGTTTATACTGGTTCGGGCCACCGTTGTGGTGTAATACCCTACTCTAGTGTGTGGTGTGGTGGATTGCCTCTTGGGCTGATGATGATGAACAACACAAGGAAGAACAGCCTCGCGAGGGTGTGTTCTTGGTCGGGGCGATGAACTGCTAGGAGGAGCTCAGTCACCTTTCTCTCTCTCTCTCTCTCTCTCTCTCTCTCTCTTTAGCCCTTCGGTCCTCTCTCCTGTCTAGCGGGTGGCTGATCCTATTTATAGGGGCCCTGGTCCTCTTCCCAAATATCAAGCGGGAAGGGAGCCAACAATGGCGGGCTAATTTGAAGGGGGACAACTAGTATCAACTATCCTTACAAAAGTAGTCTTCGCCTGCGCAAAGCTCTGGTGATGATGCCGTCTTGGGCTCCACGGTGACCTCCGTCTCGTAGTCCTCCTGGTCTTGGTCTCGTTGCACCGAAATGGCAACCTTTGCCTGATGCCTCGGTACTCCGCGGCTCCGCTTGCCCCCTTTGCTCCAAAGAGGAAAGGAGGACACTGCGCGGGCTGGCACCCGCCTAGCGTCCTTGGTTGTCATGGCTTGCGTCATGGGCACCTCGTGAGGTACCCCGCCTGATCTCTCCGCCTCCTCGTGAGCCAGCCTGACGAGGCCGCGCCTGAGGAAGGTCCACATCGTCCGCCCCGCGAGGCTTGGCCCCTCGCGAGGGTCTTGGGTTTGTGTTGGTGAAGATGGGCCGCGCTGGGCCCCCTTTTGAGCCACGCCGCAGGCTGCAGGCAGGCAAGTCTGGGGACCCCCGTTCCCAGAACACCGACAACAGCCCAGACCAATGGGGATTTTCACGTGTAAAATCATCATTGGCCGCAGGAAACACATGTTGCCTCACCGTTGGGACAGATTTCATCCACTCATTGGACAGGAGGCACCTATGATAGGTCGACACGTGGCACGGCCCAACAGTGGCCCATTCCGGTGAAAAAGGCCGGCCCAGTAAAAATTAGCAGGCCGGCCCATATAAGGCCTACTTGTGTCAAGTCCATTTAAGCCCATGGCCCATACGAGATGTGCCAATTCGGCCCGTCAATGACCCGTTAAAGATTTGGCACCATTGCATCCCATCGTCAGTTCGAGCCTGTTAACAACCCGCTATATATTTGGGCTCAATATCGGCCTGATGAGATTTCGGCCTGTTAACGGCCCATTTAATGAATGGGCCAATTTTCAGGATGTACATCTTTCGGCCTTTTAGCGACCCATTTAAATGTTGGGCTAATTTCCGGCCCGGTGTGTCTTTCAGCCTGTTGACGGCCCATAAATCTTATGGGCCATTTGTAGTCGGAGCTGAGTTTCGGCCTTTTAGCGGCCCATTTAAGTGTTGGGACAATTTCTGGTCCGGTGTCACTTTCAGCCTGTTGACGGCCCATAAATCAGTTGGGCCATTTGTACTCGGACCTGAGTTTTGGCCTTTTGGCGAGCCATTTAAGTGTTGGGCCAATTCCCGGCCCCGTGTGCCTTTCGACCTGTTAACGGACCATAAATGAGTTGGGCCATTTGTAGTCAGACCTTAGTTTTGGCCTTTTAATGGCCCATGCCCTTCATGGTCCAATACCAGCCCGGTTTCTCTTTCGTCCTGCTAAAGGCCCACAACACAGTTGGGCCGTTTACAATACGACCTGACTTTCGGCCTCTTAGCGGCCCATGCTCTTCATGGTCCAGTACAAGCCTGCTGTCTCTTTCGGCCTGCTAAAGGCCTACAATATAGTTGGGCCATATGTAGCCCAAACTTAGTAACGGCCTGTTAACGGCCCGTGAAATAAATTGGGGCCACTTGTTGCCCGCTTTGATGTCGGCCTGTTAACGACTCGGGAGGTAAGAGGGCCGACCATTAACCTTCGGCCTAGTAACGGCCCATTAACTTAATGGCCCACTAAAGTTTGTTCATGTCTTTAGGCCAAATTAGATAGTGTGAGCCCATTACGACGAGCAATTATGCACAGGACCAAAACCGATCAAGCAAAGGTACGACATATAGGGAATAACGTTGCACATCCAACATATATTACAGGAAATTACATCCACTGGGCAATCAAAGATTGATGCCAGTGCAAATAAATGAGCAGAACCTAACCATCTACAACGTCACAATCTGCAACCTCAGCACAGATGATGCCCATAAGCATGTGGGCAAGTTCTTGCTGCTTTGCTACACTGTCTCTAAAAACATTGATCAGTTGTTGTGTCACACGACTCTGCACCTCTAATTCATCCACCATTTCCATCATTGCTTCAGCCATTAATTGGTTCACAAACATACATTTATTCCGTTGCATTCGAGATAGAGGATACTGAACAGATTCAGACGACGATTTTGGCAGGCTTGTATTATTGATAGTGGAGAGTGTCTCGACCACTGCATCATAACATAAATTAGGACGAGAACCAAACAGATTAATCATGAGTTATTGCCATATTACCTGGCCTAGATTTACTGGAAAGAAACAATGGGGTTGCCTTGTTGTTTTCAGAGTTTGTCTTCTTATCTTCAGCAGCCTGCACAAAATTAACACACTAGCATTGCTATCATTGGCCAAGTCAGATAATAGGAAAGCAACATTGACACAACGAACGTTTGGGCAACTAGCCTACACCAAATGAACATAATATGGCGCAACTATCATCCTCCAGGTAAGGTAATATGAAAGCAACATTGACACAATGAACGAATGGGCAACCAGAGAAGCACTACAATTCAGTAATGTGCGTGATATGAGATAGTACATTCATGCAGCTCAGTATGCAAAACTACTAGGCATTTTTCCTTACAAAAATCAACATTGGCACCTTTAACATTTTGCTATAACTAATTTTAGATCAGATAAAGGTTAGATTCACACCGATTAACAAAATACATGCTGATGTAAAAATATAGTGATATACAACAGGTAGTTACATCAGCATTGGAGCACAGAGAATTCTCGCAAGATATTTTCCTCGAATACAATCCCAATGGAGGAAGTCTTGTATCGTTTAACCTTATTTTCTAAAAGAGAGATGGGTAAGAAACATGTAGAAAATATGATCAGAATGCTATAAAATTTCATGATGCGAGGATACGCACACGCTTCTTAGAATGGAGTTGACATTCTTTTGCTGGACTGGAGTGGACTAGTTCTTTGGCCACTAGAATCTGCTTATTATCAGTGGGAGTTGGGTTTCTCTGTGCTGGAGCAGTATCTATGAAAAATGGAGTTGGTTTATTATCTCCTGGCGTTTGGATCTTTTGCAAAGACCTGGTTTGTAACCCTTCAGATTCTAACATAGCCGTCTTCCCCTTGCATGCCTTATATAGAAGAATGGTGATTCAGTTATAAAACATGCTACAATAGATATGGAATAGGTACTGAAGAATAGAAAGGCATGACATATTGACATGTATTCCCTCCATCCGGAAATAAATGGATGGGTCTAGGCGTATTTCAGTTCTAGATACATCCAGTTTTATCCATTTCTGCGACATTTAATCCGGACGGAGGGAGTATGATGTAAGAGCTAGGGATACGACAGGACAACACAGTAAGAAAAACACTGAAAAACCCGCTACAGAACCAAAGTATTCAAACCCACTGATATGAGATAGTACACTCGTGCAGCTCAGGGTGCAAAACTACCAGGCAGTTTTCCTTGCAAAAATCAACATTGTGGCCTTTAATCATACATTTTGCTACAACTAAATTTAGATCAGATAAATGTTGGATTCACTCCGATTAACAAAATACACGCTGATGTAAAAATATAGTGATATACAACAGGTACTTACACCTACATTGGAGCACAGAGAATTCCTGCAAGAATCTTTCCTCATAAACGATACCATTGCAGAAATTCTTCTATTTGTTAAGCTTATTTTCTAAAAGAGAGATGGGTAAGAAACATGTAGAAAATATGATCAGCATGCTATAAAATTTCATGATGCAAGGATACGCACATGCTTCTTAGAATTGAGTTGACATATTTTTGCTGGACTGGAGCGAACTAGTTCTTTGGCCACTGGAATCTGTTTATTATCAGTAGGAGTTGGGTTTCTCCGTGCTGGAGCAGTATCTATAAAAACTGGAGTTGGTTTATTATCTCCTGGTGTTTGGATCTTTTGCAAAGGCCTTGTTTGTAACCCTTCAGATTCTAATATAGTCATCTCCCCCTTGCATGCCTTGTATAGAAGAATGGTGCTTTAATTATAAAACATGCGATAGCAGAGAGATGGAATAGGTACTGAAGAATAGAAAGGCATGACATATTGACATGTATTCCCTCCATCCGGAAAAAATGGATGGGTCTAGGCGTATTTCAGTTCTAGATACATCCTTTTTTATCCATTTCGGCAACATGAAATTTGGACGGAGGGAGTATGGTGTAAAAGCTAGGGATACGACAGGACAACACATCAAAAAACACACTAGTTGAATGTAAAACTGTATGCTAGCGGAATACGTACAGAAATAACTAAGGCAACATACACGTGTATGATTGGGAAAATAAGATGGCATTGCAACAGAGCACTAGAACAACACTTCAATGTAAAAAAACATGGTATGGTAGATAGATGAAGTACATACTGATGAATAACAACGCATAAGATATTCAGAAGCATGATGTCCAAATTAAGCAGATGGCATTGCGATAGAGTAGAATGACAGTACTTCAATTTGAAAACATGTTATCATGAATGGAATAGGTACTGAAAAACAAGAAGGCATGACATATTTACATGCATGATCAGCATGCTAAGCACATGGCATTGCAACAGAGTAGATACACTCCAGGACATTATATGCATGTTGTACCCATATCACAGGCCAAGTTAGAGCAAGGACCTTGTGGGGTGAAGAGGATTCATCATCTTTCTACAATTCTTCTGAAGAACTGCCTTTACATGTTCCATCATATTGGGTATCATTGACATCAAGTTTATTGGTCTTTACATTGCTCCGTGAGGTTCTTGTGGATATATCAGTGTGTGCAATTATATCTGACATGCATGGAAGACAACTAGTAGTTAGATTTATGTAATGAGTGCCTGTAGGAGACGACATAAATAGTAGGACTGGGGTTAACTAGCAGCAACAGGTCTCATAAACTAAAGGGAGGACACAGATGAAAGCTACAGAATATGTATCATTTGTACTCGAGATTATCTAGATGGCACACAAAAGTATTAAAGAACAACATGGGTAATACTAGAAGTGGTATAATACTATAATCACCAGCCTGTGGGATAGCATTGGCTGACGGATGATAACTATGGAACAGCGATACCTAAAGAACAAGTATCTTAGCTGAACTATGGAACATCGTTAACTCCTGAACAAGACCCGTAAGAGATCAGCATGAATATACAGTGAAATGTGATGATCTATTTTCCATGCTTAGATGAATAACAAAGCCATAAATGTTGCACACAAGTAAGATGAGGGTACAACCTATCTGGCTGCCATCCATTGGAGTGAGCATCATGTGCTGACTTGTCGATGGCCCTGCAGTTGTTGTGGTTGTCCGTTGGGCACGCGCATTCGATGTAGGGAACTATTGAGTGGGGACTATAGCTCCCTTCTGGTGTATGCTTCCCTTGTTGGAGCAGCTGCGGTGAGTCGGAAGACGGTGTGTCTGAAGATGCAGATAACGCATAATGTTAAGAACGACATATCTCTTTGATCTGAAGAAATACACTAGGAGATCAACAGCAAGGTACGAGAGTGGTCACACGTCTGTTGACCGAAGACTAAATTGGGGTCACACGATTTTATTTTATTTTATTTTGGTACTGTCCGATCTACGCCGGATGGCTGGCCGTCTTGTGCCTCCCGGATGACACTGTTCGGAATCTTCCCCGAAGAGCCAGCGACCAACGACAGAGTAGCCTGCCTCCGCCGTCTGTGGCCCCGACCAAAACCCCGCTCCCCGCCCCACCGCACTGTCGTGGTTGCGCCGCCCCCGGGCCAATCCACAAAGACTCCCCGTCATCCAGATCCGGCGGCGGCAGTACCTTCAACCCACACAACTCTAAAAGATAGCCATCTAAGCACTGCTTCCGTGGCGAACTTGCGGCCCTGCACCCTTACGTTAGACACCAGCCAACTAGCAGCCTAGGAGCTCCGCCGCCTCGAGGGGTGCTGCTTCCCATTGGGAATCTATTGGCCCAGAATAAAAATTCAGACAACTGATGCCTAAATAAAGTGATTTGAGATGAGGGTGTGACCTATCTGGCGGCATGGTGAAGTAGGCAGGTCCAGCTGCCGAGTCGATGAGGTTGACGCGGTTGCGGTGGTGACCGGCGGCAAGGAAAGAGCGATGTCGCGACGGTCGACGGCTATGCGGAAGCAGCGCTAGGACTCTGGACGGATCCGAAGTTGGAGCCGCTCTGGCGCCGTGAACAATGGCGGGGGTGAATCGGCTCCGGTACGGTTCACGCGGCCGTCGTCGAGGCAGCACCAGCAGCACGGAGTAAGAGGCACACGGCCCAGTGGACGATGGCAAATGCACAGCGCCTCCGGCATTAGGGAGGAGGGCAGCTGTGAAATTGGTGCGGTGGGGGCGCCATGGAGGTGGGACTGAGGTTTCGCAGCTCGGGAGAAGGGAGCTTCCTGGGGAGAAGGTGATTTGGCTTCCACGAGGTATGAATGGGGGGATTGGGAGGGGAGTGGAACCATGTCTTACGGACGCATTTGTCTGAAATGTGAGTTGGAGTTACAGTTCTACTCTTGCCTATAGGCTTCTTGGCTTGGGTCTGTGTACTGAGGGTCGGGGATAGTAGAGTAACTTTGCTTCTCCCCAAATAGTGGGCGGGAGCGATTTCGGGCGAGGAGGGCGTGTTTTGAACTATAGTGGGCGCGAGCGATTTCGGGCGAGGAGAGCGTGTTTTGAAATAGTGGGCGTGAGCTATTTCGGGCGAGGAGAGCGTGTTTTGCTGACCATGGTTTATGAATTATTCGGCACATGTCATTTCGGCCGAGGAGAAGGCGCGCTTGGATGAAGTTACGAACCTAGCCTCGATGTACAACGGGCCAATTGATGCGTGTCCCGCATAGGACGGCAATTTCGCGTCTCCCATTTATTTGCTCGGGCGAATTCCACCGAGCAGAGAGGATGTTTAACGGTTCGTTCAAATTTTGGGAGAATGAGCATCCACGTCTACCTTACTAAGTCGATTCGGATCAAATTTTGAAATATTAGTTTGCCACTTCTTTTTTAGATGGAGAGATGATGCTCGGGAGTAATGTGTTTTTACATGCTCGTTGCTAGCGATTTACTATATGACAAATAGTTGACCCACTCAAAAACGCGAATCAAACCCAAAATGAAATATCTCGATTCAATGAAATAGCTCGTTCAGTAGGTCAAAATAGTGAACTAAATCCAAAATTGAACACCTCAATCGAGTAGCATGTTGTACAGTATTATAGTACTCCATGAACATGTTGAAAGTCAAATTAATGAACTTGTTTGATATACGCATATATCTGTTCATGTGTGGATTGCATACAACATGTTCTCCAATTTAAATATTTGAATGCAAGTTTATATCGAAACATGGTTTATATCAGTCTTTGATGCATAAAATGCGACCTCCCCCTCTCCCGGACTCCTGTTCCCTCTCTCTCTCTCTCTCTCTCTCTCTCCCCGACAATCTTCAATTCTATCGCACGCATCCGACACAAAAACCTTGTTGGTCCCTCTCCCTTTCTCTCCATCTCTCTCTCTTTGTGTGTGTGTGTGGGGGGTCTTTCTAGTTCGCATGCATATATACACCATCTATAGGTCTCTCTCGCACACTATGTATGATACTCTAGCTAGTCTAAGCTAGATATCTTGGGTGCACTCATCGTATGTACACAAATTCCTTGGCTCTTTGCCCGTAACTCTCATCCGCACCACTATGCCGTCTCGGAGCTCTTCCCCCCTCTCTCAAACTCTCCATCCACCTGGGTCACACATACACATGCATATCTCACTCGCACTCGATAGTCCCATGTAAAACTCTATCTCTCCCACTCGTTATCTCTCCATCTCACACGCGCACACACACAATCTCATGCCTAGCTAGCCAAGTATGATGGTCTCTCACTCAATTGTAGGCACACGCAGTCCCCCCTATATGTATATGACGAGCTAATCTTAGTCTCCATCACAAACATGTGCATGGTCTATCTCGATTTCTCTCAGGGCATCTTTCTATCGCGCACGCACTCCCTCTATCTCCCACCCATATAGTCCCCTCATGATCTCGACGGGATCTCTCTATCACAAACACACCCTCTCTCCCTCCCCATGCGTCCATGCCATCCATGTGTCCCTCTCGACCTTTGTTCCTTGTTGGCCAGACCTCTATTGGACATGTGCTACAGGGGTGTCTCTCTCCGTTGCAAAAAATCACACACTAGCTATCTTCGTGTATCTCCTCGCCTCGCTTTTCCATCTCGGATATGCATGCGTGATATGTTCGCATAAGAAACGAAAAAACACACACTCTCTCTCTAATTTATCGTTTGTTGTCACTTTCTCTTTCACACACATACTCTTTTTGCACACTTACTCATTCTCCTTCACACGCACTTGATCTGTCTCGACTGAGGCACTCTCCTCGGTCCATAGCATATAGATTTATTGAAAAGTCAAACATCACAAAGTTTGACCATGTACGTGGAGAAAAAGAATTACATCTAGTACAGCAAACATATACCATTAGATTCACCATGAGATGTAGTTTTGTATGATGTATCTTTGGTATTGTAGATATAAATAACATTTGCGTAAACCTGATCAAAGTTTCCAAAGTTTGACTTCTAAAAAATTTACATGCACTGCATTATCGAGCGGATGGAATATCTCTTTCCCCCTCTCAGCTATCTAACGCACCACTCAGCCTTATCGGGGCTCCTCAATCTCTCTCAAACTTTATTGGTCAGTTTGGTTCGTGACCTGACCCTCATGCCTTGATGGCCGGTACTGCCTGGTGTGGATGTGAGATGTAAAATATTTCTGCCTGGCCAGGCTTGTGTGGTGCTGTAGCGTTTGGTTCATGCCTGGGCCAGGCAAAGCATCAACGTCCCATCAATCAATCCATGCATCAATTATTTAATGCTAATATCCATCCATGTTGCTGTTAGCCTCGTGGCCACACGACCAGGCACGGCCAGGCGTTCGAAATCGGTCACCTGGGCCAGGCTACTTGCAGTGTCTAGAGTTCAGCCAGGCTAATTAAAGTGCAAGGGAACCCAGGCCAGGCGGGCTTTATTTTTCACAAGCTAGCAACCAAACAAGCGTGCATGAAATCCAGCCAACCCCATGCCAGGCAAAAGATGCTCAGGATGCAAGCCAAACTAGCCTTATATCTCCCCGGTTCACACATACACATGTCTCGCTCGCGCTATACATATAGACCAATCCAACATTCTCCGCCCTTGTTCTCTCTCCATGTGACACGCACCCCCCAAAGTACCATAATCCCTCACTCCATCAAAGGCACAAGCACTCCCCCCTCCTAAGTATGATTATCTCTTACTAGACATCAGGAACACACGTATTGTCTCCTTCCATCCGTACGTCTATCTCGATATCTCTCGGGGCATCTTCTATCGCGCACACACCTTGTCACTCGATCTCCCACCCATGTAGTCCCATCACAATCTCCAGGGGATCTCTCTATGACAAACATACACTCTCTCCTCCCCATGTCTGCATTTTCTCCATACGTCTCTCTCGACCTCTCTCCCTTGTTTGTCAGACCCCTCTTGGCCACGTGCTAGGGGTCTTGCTCTCTCGGTTCCAAACAACCACACACTATCTCCTCACCTTGCCTCCGTTGTCGAAGATGCATGTGTGATATGTTTGCATAAGACACACACACACTTTTTCTCTACTTTTATCGTGTGTTGTCCATGTCTCTTTCACACACGCACACACACTTTTTCACTCACTCACTCACTCACTCACTCACTCTCTCTCTCTAGTTAGGGACTCTATCACGTCCATAAGCATATGGATGTTTTGAAAAGTCAAACCTCAGAACAGTTTGACCAGGTATATGTGGAGAAAATGATTTACATCTGGAACGATCATTAGATTCATCACAACATGTACTTACTTCATACTATCATTTATCTTTGGTATTGTAGATATAAGTAATTTCTTTATAAACTTGGTCAAAGTTTCAAAAGTTTGACTTAAAAAAATGTTGGAACTACATTATCGAACGGAGGGAGTAGCTCTTTCTCTCTCTCTCTCTGCTATCTCTCACGGGCCTCCCCTCTCACTCGAACTCTCTATACGATGGATTATACGCTCACTATGTCAGCGTATAGCTCCGTATATTGTTTAGTTGACCGGTCAACCAATCCACATGCTGCCTTGTCAGCTCGTGTTCTATATCTTCGTGTGCTGGCCCATGTGGCAGTGGGTGAAAATAAGTAAACTAGAGGCCCATCTGACACGAGGTGAAGTAAACAAAGTTGAAACCACTCGGGGTAGCACCCCGCACGCTAGTAAATTGAGGGCGCATTGAGGACAAACTTCTTGCGCGCGAAGGACGCACTCGCGCACAATTCACCACTGCGCGGCGGCATGCACAGAAGGACGCACTCGCGCACACCGAGCACACAACACACACCAGCACACGTGTACACCGGCGTCGCCGCCGGTTGAGATGGACGGCGAGGCAGCCAACAAGCAGAGGCGGCTCGAGCAAAAACCGCATCCGGCGAGCCTGGACTTCATCAGCAGCCTCCTCGATGACATGCTGCTCGTCATCATTGGCCTCCTCCCCACAAAATCTGCTATGCGGACCGCCCTGCTCTCCCGGTGGTGGCGCCCCCTCTGGCGCTGCGTCCCCCTCAACCTCACCGTCGACAGTTGCCTCTGCGGTGGGGATTGCAAACGCATGGCCGCAGCCTCCAAGATCCTTTCATCGCACCCTGGGCCAGCCAGACGCCTTGACATCCGCATGTTCAGTACCAACTGCAAGGTCCAACCCAAGTTCGACGAGTGGTTCTTATCCCCCGCCCTAGATCAGCTCGAGGAGCTCAACTTTGAAGCTGGACAATGTCTCTCTCTGCCGCCGTCCGCACTCCACCTCATGCCAACGCTGCGCCGCGCCAGCTTCAGCTCCTGCTATCTTCCCCAGATTAATGCCGCGCCCGCCCTTCTTCTCCCTCAACTCAAGCAACTCGACCTCTTTAACGTTGTCATCTCGAAGAAGGCTATGGAGCACCTGCTCCGCAGCTGTACTGCGCTCGAGTACCTTCGTCTTGAGCAGATCCACGGGTTCATTAGCCTCCACATCGCCTCGACGAATCTCCGATGGATTTATGTGTCTTGCTGGCCCCGCAACAAGACATCAATTGGGAAGAGATCACTCCAGCTGTTCCACGTTATGGTCATTGAGAATGCGCCTTTCCTTGAGAGATTGCTTGTATCGGATCTAGAAGGTCCAACAAAAATCAGGGTCATTGACGCGCCGAAATTGACAGCGTTGGTGTACTCGTCTGCCAAATTCTCCGAACTCTTTATTGGATCCATAATCGTTCAGGTACAACACTCATCTTCTTCTCCGTCTTCTTGAAATTCACATTTTTAAATTTCTTCTTGATGTATTTACGATCGTCTTCCAGAAAATGATTCCCATAAGCTTGACCCAGTCCATGCGCACAGTGAAGATCTTAGCACTAAAATCTATCGGCCCCAATCTAGATCAAGTTGTTGGATTCCTTACATGCTTTCCGTGCACGGAGAAGCTACTCATCGAGGTGAAACTTATTTCCTATAAGTAAATGGTAATCACAACGTAGCTCAATTTTTTCATAATTTTCCCAAATTACGATGACAAGTGTAGTGTTCAAACTGCATCTATGCACTACACCGAAAGAAATGTTTTTAGTATTTTTTCTCACGTGATCACCTGCATCATTTTTATGCTGTACTACTATAGTAGCCTAGGCTAGTCATAGTGGAAAGTAACTTAGACTACTCCAGTAACTCTATGGTCACCCTAAGAGCAAGTACTACCCCCATCCTGGTTTACTCTTCCAATTTTGTAGTATCAAAATTTGACCATAGATTTAACTAACAAAATGTTAATGCATGTCACTAAGAACTATATCGTTGGATTTGTATTTGAACATAATTTCAAATGGTGTAATTTTTAGTGACATGCATTGGCATTTTCTTAGGTAAATCTATGGTCAAAATTTTATACTAAATACGAGGTAGTATTCCCTCCGTCCCAAAATTCTTGTCTTACATTTGTTTAGATACGGATGTATCTAACACTAAAATGTAACTAGATACATCCGTATTTAGACAAATTTAAGACAAGAATTTTGGGACTGAGGGAGTACAAAAGTGGGCTATGTAGACCAAAACATGTGCCAAATTCACTTGTGATGCATTTGGCATCGATGCCCCTCCATTGCTCACCTGGTGCCCCAATCTGGATCACCTACTTTGCTCCAGTGCCAAATTAACTCACGCAATGAAAAAACACTGCGTGGGAGAGAGAGAGGAATGCGGCAATAAAAAAACACTTGTTTGGGAGAGTGAGAGGCTGGTGTAGTTGGTTTGATTGATTTGTTTATACATGTGGGTCTGGTACCAACTCTCTCACATCGCGAGAGCGGTGCCAAAATCTTTTGATTTGACATCGATGCGTATTATGTGGCATACTTTTGCGAAATATGGCATCAGCCACATAGTGGAAGGCAACAAATGCCCAAACTCTTCACGTGCTCCTAGTTAAATGAGAGGAAACAGAAAGAGAGAGAGAGAGAGAGTGAAAAAATATATCTAGCCAGCCAACCCTATCGTATGAGCGAATGATATTGGTACCTCTTGATGACACGGCAATCTTATGTAGCCAGCTGCTCTAATATGTTCTCTTCTTTTGCAGATAAAAAAAGACCCGAAAGTGAAAAATGTGCTGCACTATAACAATCTCATCGAATGCCTTGATCTCCATCTTACAGAAATTGATTTGATCGACTACCGAGGCAGCACATCTGAGATTAAATTGGCCAGGTTCTTTGTTCTGGAGGCAAGTGTGCTCAAGGTAATGAGGTTTGGCGTTCTCTAGCGCAACAATGAATGGCGTGCTGATCACCGCAAGCGTCTAAGCCTAAATGACAAAGTCTCCGTAGAAGCTGAATTTGTTTTTGAAACATCAAGTGGCCAGAGACTCGAAAACTTATTTGCCCATTAGTGACTTGTCAGGGCGGTGGATTTTAGTTTGTACGATAATGCTGCATCCACCTAAAGTAACGAAAGTTCTTACGTAAACTTCCTAGTAATTCCCTCTTCGTAGGTGCAGCATTACTCCTAACATTTGTAATATCAGTTTGAAACTTGTAATATTGTTGTGTCCTATTCCTGCGTTTTCAAAATCCTGCGAATCAAACAGGTCCTGAGTTGGTGATGATGTTGTGCCTCCCATCTTTCACCAATAGCCGTCGGATCTAGATCTGACGCATACAAACCAAGCTTCTCCATTTTTGCAAAAATATGCCCGCACTTGTTCCCTATTTACAAACAACTCATTGTCTCTCACAATCAGCCTTATCTCCTCCCCACCACATCTAGAAGGCCATGGAAAAATCTGGCACGATGGCTGCTGCCGGAGCCGTCCACCCCCAATCTTGGTGTTTCATGCAATGCATGGGCATCTACGCATGGGAAATTATGTCGAACATGGCTAGTTGTAAGTAGGCTAGCTCTACAGCCATGATGATAGTGACTGCAGACGGTGAGGCTGACTATGGTATGCCGAACACGGCGCCTATACTCAGGTGTCATCTCCGGCGCAGGGTCTTGTCACTTCACTATGAGGAGCAGCACGTAATAATTTGACCAACGGGTAGTACAGTGCTAGTAATCCTACTACTACATTGGTAGTACTACTACTAGTACTAGTAGCACCACCGTCTGGATTTAGGAGTACTACCACGTCCATCTAGATTTTAGTATTTGACTAGCAATATCTAGTAATGCATGTCACAAAAAATGTACTACTCCCTCTGTAAATAAATACATGGTGTTTCATTCCTATCGGTGAGAGAACTTAATGTTTTTTTGCTAACTAGAGTACTAATAGGATTACATGCAATGAACTAAACACTGCATGTCATGTTTGGTAGTCTCAAGTCATTGAAAGCATGCACGACCCACATCTCTCATTGGTTGATATGTCACGAAATAAGAAACAAGGAGGGAGTTAATGCACCATGCCTAAATATTTTGGGATTCTTTGGTTTTCGTAAGGTGACTTACACAACATTTTTGTTTACATGCATTAACATTTTATTAGTTAAATCAAAGGTCAAAACTTGGCGCAAAATGCAAACGGGACCAATAAACCAGTAGACATCAAACTTCTCTCGTTTGGCCCCAATTAGAGGTCCGGTGAGATGACTATACTGCACCAGCACGGAGGGGGACGTAGCTTCATTGACTTACGACAACTACCTTTGGGTGAATGACACGTGGGCCCAGGGGTTGGCTGGCCCACCTATCATACAACCAAAGGCAGGTGCAGTAGAGGGCCGAGGAGTAGTACGAAATCCTACGCACCTATGCACACTAACCAAGGGCAAGAGTGATCACTCGAATCGCAAGATCAGTTGACTAGAAGCTAAGCTAGACCCATGGAGGCAATGAGCGCAAGCATCAGCCGGCTGCGCCAGATGGTCCACAACGCCGGCCTGCGGCCCGGCACCGAGGAACATCTCCAGGTAGTATTGCTTGAGGCCGCCAGGGCGAGGGGCCGCTTGGACGACAGCTTCGTCTCCTTGTTCGATGAGGTCCTCGTCAGTTTCTCGACCAGTTCACCGTCGTCAAGAAGCTTGCGGACGACTTTGACGTAAGCCTCCAGCCGACGCACCCAGGCTCTGTGATGCCCGCCACCCTCAACGGCCAATATGGTGACAACCTCTTCAACGCACTGGTGGCCCTGTGACTACCCGCCGTTGCGCCGGAGAATGTCCACCTCGAGGTCGCGCTCGCCGCGCAGCGCCTGGCGCAGCAAGACACCATCGACATAATCACCCACGTCTATGCGCAAATCATCCAAAAGGACTACTACATGCAAGAGGAGGACGATAGGACAATGGCCTTCTTGGACCGCAGGACAACCTTGGACGACACTGTTCAGAAGCACGTTGAGCTCGCCGCCAACGCCGCTGCTCCTCACACATCGGTTGGTGACCCGGTGCACTAGGGCGTGAGGATGTCGTTGATGGATCCGTATGTATTTTTATCTTTTCGTCAAATCCATGTAGTACTATATGATACTACAGTAATTATCTTACCTTTCGCATCAACTTCATAATTTTCGTACGTACTCCATGCATGAATGGCGCGAGAACCAAACTTCTCATTACTCTAGGCAAAATCGTTATTTTCTATCTATCGGTCGCGCCATGGAGCAGAACCAAATTTTACAAGTTACGACTTCAAAAGGAAAAGACTGCCCTGTTCACGTAGCACCCCCACACGGTTGGTTCGGCACGCCGCTCAAGCAGGAATGTGTGTGGTGTTACATTTTCACTTACAAGTGGGACCGCAGTTGGGCAAACCGACTATCGGCAAACCCGCACCCCGCCCACCGCATGATGGCTGAGAAAACAGGAGGGAGAAGAGATGGTTGTAGCATGGACTCCAAGAAAATTGGTGTCAGATGGGACTCGTGTGGGTGGCGTGTGCCGTACTGCTAGACGTGAATGCTAGTTATGGCCCATGCCACCCCACTATATCGAGCCTATATCGAGGTACGTAGAACAAATTTCCTGCAGTCCGTGCTCAGCCCTCCTCTATCTCTCTTCTCAGCCAACCAGTGGACGCGCGGAGCCCATCGTATGTTTGCTCACATGCGGCCCCACCTGTCAGTGAAAACACAAGAGAACCCACTGAACCTGCACATCTTTCACCTCGACGTGCTGGTGCTGAAAAACAAATCCAATAAAGATCTTCGGTGGCCGCTTTTGGAGTTACTCAAGAGTAGTAAGATTCTATTTAAAATTTAACCCAAGATGCACATCTCATGGCTTCAACCACCACTCTATTTTCTTTCATGACACGACCTGGATGCTGGATGTCCCACGTGTTGGCAAAAGGAGGAAGAACCCGACCAAATCTTCGGTTGTGCTCTCGGATTAGACTAGTTGTGCTAACTTAAAATTTTTATTATGTACTCCCTCCGTTCCAAAATACTTGACTTCCATTTGTCCAAAAATGGATGTACCTATATACTAAAACATGTCTAGATACATATATATTTTGACAAAGAGAAGGCATGTATTGTGCAACGGAGGGAGTAGAATGGATGCAAGTTTTTGTATTGGGAAGAAGAGTACATCCATATATTGATAGAGCGCAATTTAGTAGATGTTCTATCACTTTTAGCTAGCACAAAGGCTAGAGATGAGATTAGTACACTTGTTGATACTCCTACTAGAATAGAGGCTAGACATGAGACTAGATGCGAGGAAACAACGTCTACTTCTTTACACTCGAAGAATAAAGAAGCACGCAAGATCGAGCCTTCACAAATCAACAATGAATGCATCGAGAAGGCACTAATCCAACTTACAGGAGTAGTAAAATGTATTCTTGTGGTTCTTGTTTTCTTTGGTCTTTCTTTTCTAGTCAAAATTATCGTTGGAGTTCGTGCAAAACGGAGGTCTGTTTGGGGTCGTGCGTTGGAGTTGGCCTTACAAGTGGGACCGCAGTTAAGGAAACCGACTATTGGCAAACCCCCAACTCGCCCGCGCGTGATGGCTGAAGTTAGAGAAACGACGAGGTTGAAGAGATTGCTCTAGCACGGACTCCAAGAAATAATATGGTGTCAGATGGATGTCGTGGTGGTGGCGTGTGCCGTACTCCTGGACGTGAATGCTTGTTCTGGCCCATGCCACCCTACTACTCCTACTACTTACTCCTACTATATAGTACTAGTATCGAGGATTCGAGGTGCTGGTTACGTACAGCGAACACATTAACATATGGCTACAGTAAAAACACCCGCCCGACGCGCGAAGCATGTGAAGCTAGTACAAATAGTGTACTACTATTGTTGATTGGCCTCATCCGATAACCTGTTGCAATGCACATACAATTATGTATTCGGAAAATATTTTTTTGCCTCGTCGCACCACTCACTCAGAGAAGCGACTCGAAAGCCATTCATAAATTTAGTAAGTTTATCACAGGCATATCATTTTATTACATACAACAGGTCATCAACCCACATCGACAACGAGGATACATTATAAATACTAAAGTTTTCACCACGCAACAAATAACAAGCAATGAAATGAACTTCAACTCAACCATTCCTCGGTGTTGGAAACGCTTGCTTTGAACCACAAGTGATTCTCTGGGACGGGCCATCGATTGTCGATCTGGAAACCAATGCAGGACTGATCATCCAGGCTGAAGCGGCCTACTATATCAGTACTAGGGTAGGGAACCACCCAAATGTCCGAGGTATAGACACAGTTGCTTCTCATAAATGGCACTGTTAATGTTGTGTCAACAACAGTTGGATCGCCTTTCACCATCATCGGATAGTTTTGTCCAAGGAAGAGCGAGTTTTCTCCAAGACTATCAATTCTGTACCAGGGAGAAGGAGTTGGCGCTAGCACACTAGTATCCATCCCGAATACCATGCAACGGGTGTTGGAATAGGTCCGGAGAGTGCGACCATGGGAGACTACACCTGCTTCCTTAGCAGTAACATCATCAGTGGGCTGTATACACACAAGAAGAGGTGATCCATCGGAATTAGTTGCCAGGCGCCACAGAGTATATGGGCGCTGCTCGTCCTCATGCTCTTGATCATCACCATCGTCATCTCCCCCTTGGTTATAAAATTTTTCAAGTATAGGTGGTGGGATGTTCACAGGACCTTGGAAACACAAGAAGAAGGTTAATTAGTAAAGGGAAACTTGCTAACCCGCATGCATGTGGATGAAACAATTATAATTATGGTGGAAGACAAACGTACTGAAACTACGAGGATCCCATGCAAAAACAGTGCCACGAGTGGTGGCAGCAAACACAAGGCCCTCGTATTGAATTGCATCACAGTACTCATCCGTGTACAGAAACTGATTTTTGAGCAATATCCATCGAGTCAAACCACCAAGGACGTTAACAATCTTGTCGAAGATAGCAACAACTTGATAGTTGTTGTAATTCCAAGAGCGGTTGGGAACTCGACAAATTGCTATCTTTCGTAGAAGACAGTCACCATGATCGTATTTGAACGTGCGTACAATACCGGTGTGCTAAACCTCTGGGCAGTCTGCTGAGATTTTTGGAAGTGGAACCCGGTCACGAGTGTACACATTCACAAGTTCCCACTCGCAGTTGGACCCAATGTAAACAACCCAATCTCCATTTGCGCCCGCCCAAGCCTTGCCCTCAAGCGATGGCATCTTAACATCATACGTATCATTATCAAGCGGCATCAACTGGCACAGGGCGAGGCCTCCGTCATGCCGGCGCCAGTCATCAGGGTCACGGCGAAGAAGATAGGGGAGATCAAACCGCTCCTTGACTCTTGGGTTCTTTGTAATGATGTTATTAGTTGAGTCGAGAATGGGCTTGAACGAACCTGCCATGCTAGCCGAGGTGATGACGTCGCACCGATCAATGAGTTCCTCCACCATGTCATCTTTCAGATCGGGGCAAGAATAACGGGGTCGTTTCCGGCCTGTTCCCTCCATGGAGAAGATGATCGAACAATGGCAGAAGAAAGGGTGAAGGGCTGAAGGAAAATGGAGGAGGGAGAGGAAGAGCGTGCGACAGCAGTTCCAAATCGAGAGGGAAAGGCGAAGAGTCACTGGACGGTTGCGAGTTTGCCACGGTTCACGAAGAGGCGCCCCGGCCTACACGTCTGTTCGGAAATACCCCTACTACTCGCCGTCGTCTCACTGATATGTCGGGACCACATGTCAACGAAACATGGTGTGTAATTTCTCGTGCAAAATGCGATCTGGCCGCGTTGGGCCGAGGTGCCACATTAGTTATCGACCTTTATTTTTTAATGGCGTGCCAATCAATTTTGAAGCACGACTAACTGGTACTGTACGCAGAGAAAATATAAACTACTCTACCACTACTCCACCTCCAGTACTAGTAGTATAAAAAAGATATATAGGCTAGAGCTTGAGCGCTTTCTTGCTAAGGGCTGCCCACTTGCTTCTCACACTACCACCCTCTATCCAGACCTAAAAAATACGAATCTTCTCTCCCTCCTCACCGGTGGTCACAGATCTGCCGGAGAAGAAAAGGACGTGCAGCATTGACGCACTCATCGTCGGTGAGCGAGGTCACGCACTAACGACAAGGCCGTCCTCTCAGACCTAGCGCCCGCGTGGGATGGCCTCCGTCCCAAGCTCGCTGCCGTAGTGTGTGCGGAGGACGACAACCACGAGCGAAGCCACTTCCTACCGACCCTCAGGTATGCTATCTTGCTAAGGGCTGCCCACTTGCTTCTCACACTACCACCCTCTCTCCAGATCTAAAAAACACGGCCCCACTCTCCCTCCTCACCGGTGGTCACAGATCTGCCGGTGAAGAAAAGTACGTGCAGCGTTGACGCACTTGTCGTCGGCGAGTGAGGTCACGCACTGACGACAAGGCCGTCCTCTCAGACGTAGCGCCCGCGCGGGATGGCCTCCGTCCCCAAGCTCGCTGTCGTAGTGTGTGCAGAGGACGACGACCACGAGCGAAGCCACTTCCTGCCGACCCACAGGTATGCTACCTCTTTTCGAACCATAACCTTGTTCTAGTGCCCCATCCGCCATGTCGTTGCATGTGGATCTTTTTCCACTCCACCATCTTCCCAATTTGCTATCCTCTGCTCTGCTGGCCACGCAGACGAAAACCATAATGTGCACTATTAAAGGAAACCCTACTTCATGCAGACTAATTCATGTCTGGGTTCAAAAAGGAAAGGAAGGGAGACTGTACTGTCCAAGAGAGTAGGCATCGAACCCGCATATAGGTTGAAAAGGGGAAAATCGGTAGCTAAGGAACGAGTCTCGTGTCTCTAGGTTGAAGAAGGGTAGAAAGGCATGACAACGCAATAGAGAATGACCAGGTCGATCGGTTTGTTGTCCTCGCATAGGAAAAAGGTGGCTAAAGATAACAAAAATGGGATGTAATCCACATATGCTGTCTGGATATTTGTTGCTCTGGGCAACCATACCTCCCCCACCACTCTGCGTCCATGGAGGTACATCGTACTGGTGCGCCCACTATCCGAATGGGCCTCCCATGCTCTTATTGCCACTTTTCTTGCTGTTAGTATAACGCCAGCACTCAAGTCAAGGAATGCTACTACTAAAGTGATGCAACATTTAACTAATGCCGCTCTCAGTCTAATGCCACCGATAAATTTAAGCAATGCCATTTAGTGTCACTGTATTATTTCAGGGTTAGCTGTTTATTGTGGATGTATTAAAGATTTTTCAGCTAAGGCATTCTAATGATGTTGCACAGCCAGTATACCAACGATGAAACTTGTTACTACCTTCAGATTTTTGCACTGTTAATGCTTATAGATTACATACCTCACTTTCATGAGATAAGTTAATTTTTTTGTACAGTGTCACCAAAATGCCAAGGCGCTGATGTCATTTTATTTGGTTAAACTGCACAGACAATTATGAAGACAAGAGGAAAGGTCAAGAGTGGGCACCTCCTCCTCCGGCTGTTCTCTTGATTCGTTCGATCAAGTTTTTATGTTTGATCGATTATCAAGATTGGGATAGCAATTTTTAAGGTCCCCCCGAGTTCGAAATGATATTTACCTTGGAGGTACATGGTTTGCAATTTTTTTATACTGTCATTAGTTAATAATGCTAGTTACCTTCAGACTTTTGTATTTGGTTTAATGCTCATGCATAGCTAGTATACCAATGCTGAAACTTGTTACCTTTACATTTTGTATTGTTAATTCTTATAGAAACCTTCCAGTGCTAGAGTTTATTGAAATCTGTTCAGTAAAACCATTGTACTGTACCCTATAATAAACTAACTACTCTACTGTTGCACTAGCCACTGGATTAGTGTATATTTGTAGTATTCGAATGGTGTTGCATTAGCGTATGGACATAAATAAAGTGTGGCAAGCTTTCCTAGATATGTGCTCAAGAAAACTATTACCTGTTTTTCTAAATACTAGATGTTTGGGTACTTTAAATTGAACCATGAAAATGTCTTATATTAAGGAACAAAGGGTGTACAGTTCACTCAAATTATCCCGGTAAAGCTAGTCACACCTTTGTTAAAATTAATGTTCATTATGTTATCGGAGGAGGTCTGTATGTTTGTCTCTAATGCCTGTCGACTACATACCTGACATCATGATGTAATGTTAAGTCATTTCCTTTTGTACAGTGTCACTCAATTATCAAGGCGGTGATGACGTTTTATTTTAGTAGAACTGCACAAAATTTGCATAAAAGAAGAGGAAAGGTCAGGAATGGCTCAGTTTTTCAGAAAAAACTATGTATGCCTTCGTGACACCAGCCGCTGTTGCTTTATTTATTCCTTCAAACAGGTGGTTAGAAACAGTCTTGCTACCTTTTCCCATTAAGAAATTGGAATGCTTATATTTGTGAGTCTATGCTTCAACTAGTGCCACTTTTAGAGTAACCACACTTTCAATATCTATGCAAACAGGGATGCTCGATTTTAGTGGAACTGCACAAAAATTCCAACTGGTTCAACATTAGGAGCATGTTTTTTTCCAAACCTTTATATCCAATTGGTGGCACTATGAGCTGTTCATTACGAAGGTACATGATTTGCTACTCTTTTTGTACTGTCATTAGATAGTAATACTAGTGATTTGCATGTGAATTTATTGGCAGGGTGGACCTACATTGGAGGTGTAGGACATGATTCAATGATTGGATGCTCAATTTCGGTTGTCTCGATTTCACCTCTTCCATCACTGTGAACATGGATATCCTTGGTCTGATGAAGAATAGGCGCTATATTTCTGCTCTGAACCAGCAAATCAATTCAGTATGAAATTGTCCAGGGCAAAACATAACTGTATCAGATTATCCAGTGTAGAACATGACAGATGCTAAGCGGAAGAGACATGTTTAAACCGAAAATACAAGGTGTGGTATATGTTTACTAGCTGCTTGATATTTGTGCAGACAGAGATGTCTGCCCGTTGCTATTTGGCAAACAAACAAAGTGTCCGCAATTTTGGTTGAACTGCACAAGAGAATAGTATAGTCACTGCATGCAGTGCCATTTGAAAATAGACACAGAAAGATTGGGTAGTCACTTCATGGACTGCAGAAAAGTAGTACTATACTATTTATTGGCCAACACTAGGTGCTTCATTGCTTTGTTCTAATTATACAATGGGTATCATTTTGCAGTGGATGTTCCTCCATCATGTGTGGTTCATTCTCATGGTTCCAGCTGTTGGTGAAACCACTTACGTTTGCAAGAGGAATTGTAGACTTCACAAACAAATTTGTCTTTCAGTCTGTACTGAATGTTGGCCAAGAGAAGCATCCATGTTAGTAGGAAGAACATATGTTTTTTGTAGATCTTTGCTTTTGGAGCTACATATTTGTATATGATCTGTGAATCATTGAGATGCATTAACATGTTCATCTTATGTATGGGAATTGTACTAGTTAGTTTTAGTTGCGACGCAAGATCCAAAGTGGCTGATCTTTGCTTTTGGAGCTACATATTCGTATATGATCTGTGAATCATTGAGATGCATTAATACTTACTTATTTCTGTTTGCTCAGTGTTTACAAGTTACTGATCAATCACTAGCTAGCCTACAAATGCGCTCCTGGCAGTTTTATTTGCAACGCAAGATGCGAAGTTGCAGTTTTTTGAATAAAAATGCCTACCTATGAAGAAACTGACAAGCTACACTATTGACCCTACACGGATAAAAATGCCTACCTCTGAAGAAACTGACAAGCTACACTATCGATCCTACATGGATAAATAGCGGATCACGCACGTACTACCTCCTTTCCGGTTTGCAGGGCTCAATTCAAGAAACGACCTACTCGATCCTACACGAATAAATAGCGGATCACGCATGTACTAGTACCTCCTTTCTGGTTTGCAGGGCTTAATTCAAACCTCTCACCAACCAAGGTACTCCCTCCGTCTGGGTTTATTAGTCCCGTGAGCAAACCAGCAAGACCAAGGCATGGCAATAATTAACGGCATGCAGAAGTTTAAGCCTAATTAATTCCAGCGATTTAAGTGGCTGCATGCGTGCCCTCGGCTGCGACTCGTTGCATGCTGCTTCGCGTACTGCCTGCGAGCGATTCTGAGTGCCTGCATGCAGCCGGCCGTAATTAAGGCAGCTAACTGATGCGAAAAAAGATACGCTTTAATTGTTGCGGGCTTTTTAAATCCGTGGAATCATTATTGACAAGGAGGGAGATGATTCGAGTGCACTCGTTTGACCGCCATGCCGGCGTGCGACCCAGACGGGACGGGACGACAAGTCATAATTTCAGTTTCTCTAGTTTTCCACGGCAAGCTGGCGCGCTAAGCCATTATGCATTGAATTCCGATGACCGTCGCGCTACCTTCCGCCTATAAGTACTGTTTCCCGGCCTTCTCCGGTGCCACCGTGACCCAACTCGCCATATCCTCATAAGCCCCCACCGGCCCGACGTCGCTCGCCACGTCCGCCATGCCCCCGCCCGTCCGCGGTAGGCGACGCCGGAGGCGGTCACCGCCGGAACTAGTGTTCGGGTTTTCACCGGAAGGCAGACGGAGGGAGGAGGCATTCTATCTGTCTTTAGATGGCAATGCGGAGATCGAGGAGTTGTTGGAGCGCGACCGCATGGCGGAGGAGCAGGAGTTGTTGGAGCGCGACCGCCTGGCGGAGGAGCAGCGTATCGCCGATTTGCGCCGCCAGCGGGACATGGAGCAGCAGCGCACCGACGCTCTGAGTCGCGAGCAGAGCGCCCGCAACTGGGCCGACTACGTGGAGGCCGGCGCCCGGCAAATAGCCCTGGAGGCTGTCGGGCACGCACGCGTTCGCGACGCCGATTTTTACTACCAGCTCGTCAAGTGGGTTTCCCGCTTGGAAGCCGAAGCTTCGGTGGACCACGCCGGCATGGAAAGGGCCAACGCGCGCGAGCAACGCGCCCTATCGCACCTCTTGCAAGTCCGAGGCGAGGCGCACGACGCCGGTGCCGGCGTTTAGCGTGTACCACAGATGGCGGCCGGCATCGTCTAGTTAGCTAAGAGTAAGTTAGTACTTGTACGCTACTAGAGTATTAGTGGGAGTAGATAGTTAACTTGGCTATGATGGTTGTCAACGTGGAAGTTCAGTACTCTATATGTGGATCAGACCTGTTACTTTGCTCTGAATGTTGAACTTTCCGTTTGAACGTATGGAATGGGCTGTTATTTTTTAAATGGGTTGTATTTGTCCTCCACGGGTTTAGAGGCTGACTTGTGGGCCTAGCAAGTTGACGCGTACACAATCAGGAGATGATTGTACGTGGAGAGGATGACAGCAGGGACCCGCCAAGGTCATGGCAGTACGCAAGCAAGTGCCTCCTTATTTCAAGCCAATAAAAAAATGGCTCCTCCTAGTGGATTTCTGACATCTGGGTCCCATGCCATTGTCAACGTAGTCAATAAACGAGAGAATTGCACAACGAGCGGCTGACACCAGGGACCCAGCAGCTCGCCCAGTTATTTTTGTTTTGGGTTAATTTGATAAATGCCACTCCAAATCTGGTGTATCCGAGAAATGCCACTGCAATTTCCAAACTTTGAAAAATGCCATTTCATGCCATTTCTAGTGGCATTTTTCGAAGTCTGGAGTGGCGTTTTTCAAAGTTTGCAAACTGCAGTGGCGTTTTTCAAAGTTTGCAAAAATTGCAGTGGCATTTTTCAAAGTTTGGAAATTGCAGTGGCATTTTTATGAATCGCCATAATTGGAGTGGCATTTATCTAATTTGTTTTTGAGACGGAAGCAGGGTGTCAACTGGGCTGTGCGGGACACTCTGGCCTGTCTAGACAGCCTTTTCTTTTATGTTTACCACAGACCAGCCCAGTAGTTTTTTTTCTTTCTGAAAATGGCTAGCCCAGTTTTTTTGTGATTTGTCAAGTAAGTCGCTTTATCAGGCCTGTTGGGCTGCAAATCTTTCAAGACGAGGAGAGCTTCATTCGGCTGGCCGAGAAAATGGCCTATCAGTAATGAGAAATGGGTTGTACATTTTTAAAACACATCAAACCGGCAATTAGTTTCAAATATCTTTTTTTCATTTCGAGATTTTAAATTGCATTGATTTTTATGCGTGGACAATTTATTGGATTTTATATTGATATACATTTATTTTTAAAATCAGTCTGAATGTGACTCGAAATTTCGGGATTAAAAACAGTTCAGACCGCACCGACATATGCAAAATTTCGTATAATTTTTTAACCGTGGCCACAATATGGGCTGTAATGCTAACAAAAAGAATATGGGCTCCAAAAAAACCCGTAAGAATTAGCAAATGGGCTGTAAATTATTTGAAATAATGGCAGATGGGCTGTATGCTGTTTTCCACAGATTTGAGGCTTTCCACAGATGGCCTGTATACTGTTGGATGTCCATCCAACGGCCGTCGTGCTTCTTCAATCTCTGCTCTTCCTGCTCCAGCCGCTCAAACAAGCGCCGGCGGGACTGCCTGCTCCCTCCTCCCCGCGGCCGGCTGTGCTGCCGCGCAGGCCTCACCGCCCCACCGTACTCCCATCGCTGGCCTAGCCATCCCTCTACTCACCCACACCTGCTGTTATTCTCCGGCGACGGCAGACGAACCAGTAAACCCTCGTACAGTCGTACTCCCCTCCGCGTGGGAAACAAAAACAACTGCCGAGTCTTCCCTGCCTCCGTGTCGTTCCCTTCCTAGGCCTCGCCGTCGTCCACCGCCCTGGTGCTCTCGGCGTGGCGTGGTCAACGTGGTCAACGACCGACATGCATCTGAAGTGGACTGTACGTGGAGAGGCTGACAGCTGGGTCCACGGCCACACGCAAGGAAATGCCTCCTTATTACGCACAAAATAATGATTCCTCCACCTGACATCTGGGACCCACCGAAAGGGCCTCTGTATTTCGCGAAAAAACGTTACCGCCGCTGACAGCTCGGACCCACCAGCTATATCTTCGCACGCAAGGAAGTGCCTGCTTATTAAGCAAAAAAAAATGAATACTCCCCCTGCTAGCTGGGACCCAGTATAGTGGGCCTGCTAAGTTGACGGGGACGAAGGGCTTTGTCAACTTAGTCAATATGCATGATTCTAGCTCGACTGACCGTACGATGTCCATCCAACGGCCGTAGTGCTTCTTCAACCTCTGGTCTTCTTGCTCCAGCCGCCCAAAGCAGCGCCGGTCGTGCCGCCTGCTCCTGCCTCCCATGGCCGGCTGTGCTACCGCGAAGGCCTCACCGCCCCCATACTACTCTCACCGCTGGCCAGGCCATCCCTCCACTCCACTCACCCACAACCCCTGTTATTCTGCGGCGACGGCAGCGCAACCGAACCAGTGAACCCTCGTACTCCTCTCTGCATGGGCATCCACTGCCGCGTCTTCCCCGGCTCCGTGTCGTCCCCTTCCTAGGCCTCGCTGTCGTCCACCGCCGTGGTGCTCTCGGCGCGGCGTGGTCAATGTTGTCAACGACCGAATTCCATTGGAAGAATACTGTACGTGGAGAGGCTGATAGCTGAGTCCACGATAGCTGCAAGGAAGTGCCTCCTTATTACGCGGAAAATAATTATTCCTCCACCTGACAGCAGGGACCCACCAGACGCCCTCCAGTATTTCAGGAACAAAACATTTGCCCCTGACTGCTGGGACCCACCTGACGGGCCACCGTATTTTGTGAAAAACGTTCCCCCTGCTGTCAGCTCAGACCCACCGGAAGTGCCTCCTTATTATGCACAAAAAAATGAATACCCCCTGCTAGCTGGGACCCACCTTGGTGGAAGGCTGACTTGTGGGCCTGCTAAGTTGGCGGGGACGGAGGGCTTCGTCAACTTAGTCAATATAAACGATTCTAGCTCCAGTGACCGTACGATGTCCATCCAACAGCCGTAGTGCTTCTTCAACCTCTGGTCTTCTTGCTCCAGCCGCCCAAAGCAGCGCCGGTCGTGCTGCATGCTCCTGCCTCCCGTGGCCGGATGTGCTGCCGTGGAGGCCTCACCGCCCCCTACTATTCCCACCGCTGGCCAGGCCCTGCGGCGACGGCAGCCTCTCACTGCAGCCGAACCAGTGAACCCTCATACTCCTCTCCGCGCGGGCTTCCACTGCCGCGTCTTCCCTAGCTCCGCGTCGTCCCCTTCCTAGGCCTCACTGTCGTCCATCACCCTGGTGCTCTCGGCGCGTCGTGGTCAACGTGGTCAAGGAACAACTTCCATCGGACGTGGACCGTACGTGGAGAGGCTGACAGCTGGGTCCACGGCCGCAGCAAGGAAGTGCCTCCTTATTACGCGGAAAATAATGATTCCTCCACCTGACAGCTGGGACCCACCGGACGGGCCACTGTATTTCATGAAAAAACGTTTCCCCCTGACTGCTGAGACCCACCAGCTACATCTTCACATGCAAGGAAGTGCGTCCAGGCAAAAAAATGATTCGCCCCCTGACTGCTGGGACCCACCAGCTACATCTTCGCATGCAAGGAAGTGCGTCCGGGCAAAAAAAAAACGATTCGCCCCCTGACTGCTGGGACCCACCAGCTACATCTTCGCATGCAAGGAAGTGCCTGACAGTCGGGACCCACCTGGTCGAAGCGTACGTAGCGTTGTCATTCTGGTCGCGAACGTGTACGTACATATATACTGGTGGATGTAGAGGCGTGCACGTGTCGTAGTAGAGGTGCGCACGTAGCATGTACACGTACGTACAATGGCCAGGCTGCAAGAAAGAAAATATGACCACATATGTGTACATACGGGCGGGGTCTCGAACGCCTACTCGCACATACGTACGGTGAGGGCTCGTGTACATGGGTGGGTCGGAACGGGGAAACAGTGTCGTCATCGTGTTCATGGGGAGGCAACAGAATGCGTCATGTTCATGGGGAGGCAATGGAATGCGTTGTGTTCATCGGGAGGCACGGAACGCGTGGGAGCCAACCGGCTGGGTCAGAACGGAATGCGTGGTCGTGTTCATTGGGAGGGCTTGGACGGAACAAGCGATGGAAATGAGGCTTGGCGTACCGCAGAACGGAGGAAATGGACATCCTACGGTCGAAACGGGGGTCCTGTTGATCGGGAGGGGTGTGGCGTACCGCAAAACGGAGGAAACGGACCTCCTACGGTCGAAATGGGGGTCCTGTTGATCAGGAGGGGTGTGGCGTACCGCAAAACGGACGAAACAGACCTCCTACGGTCGAAACGGGGGTCCTGTTCATCGGGAGGGGTGTGGCGTACCGCAAAACGGGACTCCACGGGATACTGTTCATCTCCACTGTCGACCTCCTCCAGCCTCCACGGGCTACCGTCGACCTCCTCCTGCCTCCACGGGCTCCTGTTCATCCAGCCTCCACCGTGCGCTACTCCACCGGCTACTGTTCAACCACCCCTCCACCATCTACTGTTCATCCAGCCCTCCACACCACGGGGTCCTGTTCAACCACCCTCCACGGGCACCCCTCCACCGTCTAGTGTTCATCCAGCCCTCCACACCACGGTGTCTTGTTCATCCAGAGGCAACACCACCGCTCACTGTTCATCCAACCCCCCCCCCCCCGCCAGCGCTCACTGTTCATCCAATCGTCCGGGTTCAATTAGCAGCAGTAGCGAAGCAATCGCTCGATCGGTTTCAGTTGACAGCCATCGATCGATCGCTAGGGTTCAGTAATGTGTAGCCTGCAGTGCAATCGCTCGGGTTCAGTTAGAGCCCAGCGCCTCGCTCGGGTTCAGTTAGAGCCAACGCCTCGCACACACGCGTGTACGTGTACGACAGAAACACGCATCGCTCCGCCCCCGACTTCCCATCGTAACCGGGAACTCCCCGAAATTTTCCTCCCCCTCGCTTCTACCATGGTTTTTTCTATCATGGACGGCTGAAAGAATGTCATGCAGCTGCGTCTCCGGCCCGCCCAGGAGGAAAAGCCCATTTTCTGTCATGATTTTTTGTCATAGAAGTAGGATCCCACCACATCTATGATGATACCGGATTTTGTCACAATTATCGTCATAGAAGTGTCATACGTATGACATAAATTTTTTCCGTTCGGCCCAAAATGTCACGAATGTGTCTTTTTTTGTAGTGAGCGCCCAGCTTTTGGGCGCTGCACTGTCTGCTGATTTCAAATACCAAGTGTTGTTTATGTTTTGTAGTTCGCATAGATGTCACATAATCATAAGTGATATCACATATAGTAGTCCAAAACACAGAAAGAAGACATAGCACATAGAGTCCAAATCACATAGTCATACACACATAAAGGAGTTATAGCACTTAGATTTGTCCAAAACACATAGTCATTTAGGACTCATAGCACATAGTAGCACACAGTTTGGTTCACAAGGTCACATAGTAGTACACATTTTGCGTCGAGCAAGGTCCTCTCTTCTTCTTCTTCTTCTTCTTCTTCTTCTTCTTCTTCTTCTTCTTCTTCTTCTTCTTCTTCTTCTTCTTCTTCTTCTTCTTCTTCTTCTTCTTCTTCTTCTTATTTCGGCTCCCACCACTCCGGCATCTCACCTCCCCCCTCCGTGTCCTCCACCCCCTTCATTGTTGCCATACCTATGAAAATGGCAACTTAATAGTTAGCCACACTATGCAAAATGACAACATAAATAACAAGATAATAGTAAGTCACATACGACAATGGTCCATTGAGCCAAGAAAACATTCCTCCACTACGACCACCGCCAAGGCCAAGATCACCACCACGACCATAGCCACCACCAAGGCCTAGGCCATCACCACGGCCTCTACCACCACCACGGCCTAGACCACCACCACAGCCTCTACCACCACCACCACGGCCTCTACCACCATCACCACAGCCAAGACCATCACCACGACCTCTACCAACACCACGGCCAAGACTGTCACCATGGCCTCTACCACCACCACGGCCTCTTCTAAGACCTAAGACCTAGTTGACTCCCTCTTTGTTGCCTAGTTCCTCGTTGGCTTGGTTGATTTGATTGGTTTGGCACTTGGACACTTGTTTGACTTGGTTGGCTACCATTTGCTTGGCTTGTGCTTGCATCATTTTTCTTTGATCTCTTTCTTGGTTCGGTACAAGTTCTTGTGTTGTGTCCCCCACCATTGCACTCCCCACAACGGGATTGCTCATGAGTCTCTTGGAATTGGCCGGTGCCGGTTTCTTGACCAGCACCACGGCCCCATCCATCCATGTCACCTCTAAGATGCTTTGTCTTACGTCTTCCCCGTCTAACGACCTTCAATTGCGGGTCCGGCCGTAGTTGAACTCCATGATACTCCAACCATTGTGATTGGTCCAAGTATGGCTGAAACCATCGAACCCATGTATTCTTGACAGTCATGATTGAGAAATCGGACTCCCGCATGGTAAGAGGGTGATTGACATCTACATTCCTAACATGAGATGCGTTTAACAAGTGCGAGCATGGGAGATGAAGCAAGGATGGCCTCGTGCAAGTGCAATCACACCGTGTTAGGGAGACCTTGAAAGCTCGGCCTCGTGTTGGTGGCCATCTCTTGTGGTTCCTCCAGGCTCTTTCACTTCATACATCCAATCGTTGTCGTCATATAGTACAGCTTCTTGGGAGTCTGCCTTCCGTGCTTGAAATTCCAACCATTCTTCAACCTTTGGTGGGAAATTGTACTTGTGCTTTTCCTTGTTCTCACCAGCAATCTACTTATCCATCTCCATTGAGTACTTTAAAAAGTATGCATTCATCTTGTCAAATGTGTATTGAACTATTGCCATCACGGGTAATGCACGTACACCCTTGAGCACCTTATTGAAGCATTCTGCCATATTGCTTGTCATTTGACCGTACCTCCGACCATCTTCATTGGAAGCACGTGCCCACATATTCCTTTCGACAATGTTCTTATTGAGAAATTCAAGACCACCGGGGTCAAGTTTCTTGTGTCTCAGCAATGCATTGAACAATGTGGCAAACCACTTGTCGGATAAAGCGAGACAACAATCTTGAAGATCATTGGCCAACTCCTTGATACCACATTCCCTATAGAAGTTTGCACAAAACTGCCTCAGGCACCATCGATGGTGCAACTTTGTATGTCCGGGAATGTCATGTTGGGGAACGCAATAATTTCAAAAAAATTCCTATGATCACGCAAGATCTATCTAGGTGATGCATAGCAACGAGAGGGAAGAGTGTTGTCTACGTACCCTCGTAGACCGAAAGCGGAAGCGTTATGACAACACGGTTGATGTAGTCGTACATATTCACGATCCGACCGGTCCTAGCACCGAAGGTAGGACACCTCCGCGGTCTGCACACGTTCAGCTCGGTGACATCCCACGAACTCTAGATCCAGCTCAGGTCGAGGGAGAGTTTCGTCAGCACGATGGCGTGATGACGGTGATGATGAAGTTACCGACGCAGGGCCAACCCAACAAACAAATTTGGAGACACCTGTAGAGCATCTTTATAATCACCCAGTTACGTTGTGACGTTTGATAGCACACTAAGTGTTCCTCTGGTATTCGGGAGTTGCATAATCTCATAGTCATAGGAACATGTATAAGTCATGAAGAAAGCAATAGCAATAAACTAAACGATCATAGTGTAAGCTAACGGATGGGTCTTGTCCATCACATCATTCTCTAATGATGTGATCCCATTCATCAACTGAAAACACATTTTTATGGCTAGGAAACTTAACCATCTTTGATTAACGAGCTATTTAAGTAGAGGCATACTAGGGACACTTTGTTTGTCTATGTATTCACACATGTACTAAGTTTCTGGATAATAAAATTCTAGCATGGAATAATAAACATTTATCATGATATAAGGAAATATACATAACAACTTTATTATTGCCTCTAGGGCATATTTCCTTCAGTCTCCCACTTGCACTAGAGTCAACAATCTAGTTCACATCATCATGTGATTTAACATCAATAGTTCACATATGTATGTGATTAACACCCATAGTTCACATCGCCATGTGACCAACAACCAAAGGGTTACTAGAGTCAATAATCTAGTTCACATTGCTATGTGATTAACACCCAAAGACTACTAAGGTGTGATCATGTTTTTCTTATGAGAGAAGTTTAGTCAATGGATCTGCCACATTCAGAGCCGTATGTATTTTGCAAATATTCTGTGTCTACAATGCTCTGCATAGAGATATTCTAGCTAATTTCTCCCACTTTCAATATGTATCCAGATTGAGACTTAGAGTCATCTGGATCGGTGTAAAAGCTTGCATCGACGTAACTCTTTATCACCCACATCACCGAAAAACATTTCCTTAGTCCTCACTAAGGATAATTTTGATCGCTATCCAGTGATCTACTCTTGGATCACTATTGTACCCCCTTGTCAAACTCATGGTAAGGTACACAATAGGTCTAGTACACATCACATCATACTTCATAGAACCTATGACAGTGGCATAGGGAATGACTTTCATTCTCTTTCTATTTTCTGCTATGGTCGGGTTTTGAGTCTTACTCAACTTTACACCTTGTTATATAGACAAGAACTCCTTCTTTGACTGATCCATTTTGAACTCTTTCAAAAACTTGTCAAGGTATGTATTCATTGAAAAAACTTATCAAGCGTCTTGATCTATCTCTATAGATCTTGATGCCAAATATATAAGCAGCTTCACTAAGGTCTTTCTTTGAAAAATCTCCTTTCAAACTCTCCTTTATGCTTTCCAAAAAATTCTACATTATTTTTTATCAACAATATGTCAATCACATATACTTATCAGAAAGGTTGTAGTGCTCCCACTCACTTTCTTGTAAATACAGGCTTCACCGCAAGTCTGTATAAAACTATATGCTTTGATCAACTTATCAAAGCGTACATTCCAACTCTGAGATGCTTGCACCAGTCCATAGATAGATCGCTGGAGCTTGCACACCTTGTTAGTACATTTAGGATCTACAAAACCTTCTGGTTGCATCATATACAACTCTTCTTTAAGAATATCCATTTAAGGGATGTAGTTTTGACATCCATTTGCCAGATTTCATAAAATATGGCAACTGCTAACTTGATTCAGATAGTTTGAAGCATCGCTACAGTTGAGAAAATCTCATTGTAGTCAACACTTTGAACTTTGTCGAGAACCTTTTTCTGACAAGTCGAACTTTGTAGATAGTAAGACTACTATCAACGTCCGTCTTCCTCTTGAAGATCCATTTATTTTCTATGGCTTGCCGATCATCGGGCAAGTCCACCAAAGTCCATACTTTGTTCTCATACACGGATCCTATCTCATGGCCTCCAGCCATTTCACGGGATCTGGGCTCATCATCGCTTCCTCATAGTTCATAGGTTAATCATGGTCTACTAACATGACTTCCAGAATAGGATTAATCATTGTTCTAGAGAAATCATTGTTCTGGAGAAATCATTTGATAAAGCGTAGGTCAATCACTATCTTATCTGGAAGATTAACTCCCTCTTGATACAAGTGATTGTAGTACCCAGACATTTTGAGCACATGCTCACTAGTTGAGTAATTCTCCTACATCTTTTAGGCAAAGTACTTGTCAGAGGTCTCATACCTCTTGACACGGGCATGAGTCTGAAATACCAATTTCACCTCTTGGAACATCTCATATGCTCTGTGACGTTTCAAAAACGTTTTTGAAGTCCCGGTTCTAAGCCGTATAGCATGGTGCACAAAACTATCAAGTAGTCATCATATTGAGCTAGTCAAACGTTCATAACGTCTGCATCTGCTCTTGCAATTGGTCTGTCACCTAGCGGTGCATCAAGGACATATTTTTTCTATGCAGCAATGAGGATAAACCTCAGATCACGGACCTAGTCCGCATCATTGCTACTATCATCTTTCAACTTATTTTTCTCTAGGAACATATCAAAAAATAAAGGGAAGCTATAACGCGAGTGATAAGTCTCCAACGTATCTATAATTTTTGATTGCTCCATGCTATATTATCTACTGTTTTGGACTATATTGTGCTTTATTTTCCACTTTTATATTATTTTTGGGACTAACCTATTAACCGGAGGCCCAGCCCAGAATTGCTGTTTTTTTGCCTATTTCAGTATTTCGAAGAAACGGAATATCAAACGGAGTCCAAATGGAATAAAACCTTCGGGAACGTGATTTTCTCACCGAATGTGATCCAGGAGACTTGGACCCTACGCCAAGGAACAAAAGAGGTGGTCACGAGGGTGGGGGCGCCCCCCCTAGGGCACGCCCCCTGCCTCATGGGCCCCTCGGAGGTCCACCGACGTACTCCTTCCTCCTATTTATACATACGTACCCCAAACAATCAGAACAGGAGCCAAAAACCTAATTCCACCGCCGCAACTTTCTGTATCCACGAGATCCCATCTTGGGGCCTGTTCCGGAGCTCTGCCGGAAGAGGGCCGTCATCACGGAGGACTTCTACATCATCATAGCCTCTCCGATGAAGTGTGAGTAGTTTACCTTAGACCTTCGGGTCCATAGTTAGTAGCTAGATGGCTTCTTCTCTCTCTTTGAATCTCAATACAAAGTTCTCCCCCTCTCTTGTGGAGATCTATTCGATGTAATCTTCTTTTTGCGGTGTGTTTGTTGAGACTGATGAATTGTGGGTTTATTATCAAGTCTATCTATGAATAATATTTGAATCTTCTCTGAATTCTTTTATGTATGATTGGTTATCTTTGCAAGTCTCTTTGAATTATCCGTTTGGTTTGGCCAACTAGATTGGTAGTTCTTGCCATGGGAGAAGTGCTTCCTTGGGTTTGATCTTGCGGTGTCCTTTCTCAGTGACAGAAGGGGCAGCAAGGCACGTATTGCATCGTTGCCATAGAGGATAACAAGATGGGGTTTATTTCATATTGCACGAATTCATCTCTCTACATCATGTCATCTTGCTTAAGGCGTTACTCTGTTTTTAACTTAATACTCTAGATGCATGCTAGATAGCGGCCAATGAGTGGAGTAATAGTAGTAGATGCAGACTAGTTTCGGTCTACTTGTCACGGACATGATGCCTATATACATGATCATGCCTAGATATTCTCATAACTATGCTCAATTCTGTCAATTTCTCAATAGTAATTTGTTCACCCATCGTAGAATACTTATGCTCTTGAGAGAAGCCTCTAGTGAAACCTATGGCCCCCGGGTCTATTCTCATCATATCAATCTCCATCACTTTAATCTTGCTTTGCTTTTTACTTTGCTTTTACTTTTTACTTTGCATCTTTATACCAAAAATACCAAAAATATTATATCTATCAGATCTCACTCTCATAAGTGACCGTGAAGGGATTGACAACCCCTAATCGCGTTGATTGTGAGTAGCTATCGTTTTGTGCAGGTACAAGGGACTTGAACGTGGCCTCCTACTGGATTGATACCTTGGTTCTCAAAAACTAAGGGAAATACTTACGCTACTCTGCTGCATCATCCCTTCCTCTTCGGGGAAAACCAACGCAAGCTCAAGATGTAGCAAGAAGGATTTCTGGCGCCGTTGCCGGGGAGTCTGCGCAAAAAGTCAACATACCAAGTACCCATCACAATCCCTATCTCTCGCATTACATTATTTGCCATTTGCCTCTCATTTTCCTCTCCCCCACTTCACCCTTGCCATTTTATTCGCCCTCTCTCTCTCTATCCCCCCTCTCTTATCGCTTCTTTTGCCCGCTTGCCTTTTGTTTGCTAGTGTGTTGGATTGCTTGTTTGTCGCGATGGCTCAAGATAATACTAAATTGTGTGACTTCAACAATACCAATAATAATGATTTCCTTAGCACTCCGATTGCCCCTCTTACAGATGCTGAATCTTGTGAAATTAATACTGCTTTGTTGAATCTTGTTATGAAAGATCAATTCGCTGGCCTTCCTAGTGAAGATGCCACTACTCATCTGAATAGCTTCGTTGATTTATGTGATATGCAAAAGAAAAAAGATGTCGTTAAATTAAAGCTATTTCCTTTTTCGCTTAGAGATCATGCTAAAGCTTGGTTTTCGTCTTTGCCTAAAAATAGTATTGATTCTTGGAGCAAGTGCAAACATGCTTTTATCTCTAAGTATTTCCCTCCCGCGAAGAGCATCTCTCTTAGAAACGATATTATTAACTTTAAACAACTTGATCATAAACATGTTGCACAAGCTTGGGAGAGAATGAAATTAATGATACGTAATTGCCCTGCTCATGGTTTGAATTTGTGGATGATTATACAAATTTTTTATGCTGGATTGAATTTTGCTTCTAGAAATCTTTTAGATTCGGCCGCGGGAGGCATTTTCATGGAAATCACTTTAGGAGATTCTACTAAACTCCTAGATAATATTATGGTTAATTATTCTCAATGGCATACTGAAAGATCTTCTAATAAAAAGTGCATGCGATAGAAGAAATCAATGTTTTGAGTGGAAAGATGGATGAACTTATGAAATTATTTGCTACTAAGAGTGTTTCTTCTGATCTTAATGATATGCCTTTGTCTACTTTGATTGAGAATAACAATGAATCTATGGAGGTGAATTTTGTTGGTAGGAATAATTTTGGTAACAACGCTTATAGAGGGAATTTTAATCCTAGGCCATATCCTAGTAATCCTTCTAATAATTATGGGAATTCCTACAACAACTCTTATGGAAATTATAATAAGATGCCCTCTGAATTTGAGAATAGTGTTAAAGATTTTATGAATTCCCAAAAGAATTTTAATGCTTTGCTAGAAGAGAAATTGCTTAAAGTTGATGATTTGGCTAGGAAAGTTGATAGAATTTCTCTTGAGGTTGATTCTTTAAAGCTTAGACCTATTCCTCTTAAGCATGATATCAATGAGTCTCTCAAAGCCATGAGAATTTCCATTGATGAGTGCAAAGAAAGAACTGCTAGGATGCGTGCTTCCAAAGATGCCTTTATTAAAGCATGTTCTTCTAGTTCCTGTGAAAATAATGATGAAGATCTAAAAGTTATTGATGTGTCCCCTATTAAATCTTTGTTTTGCAATATGAATCTTGATAATGATGCGACTGAATATGATCTTCCTTTACCTAGAAGGTGTTCTAAAAATTTGGAGTATTTAGATCTTAATGATGAAATTGATGAAAGTGGGATTAAAAGAAATAAAAATCTAGATGTTGCTAAACCCACTATATTGGATTTCAAGGAATTTAATTATGAAAGTTGCTCTTTAATTGATTGTATTTCCTTGTTGCAATCCGTGCTAAATTGTCCACATGCTTATAGTCAAAATAAAGCCTTCACCGAACATATTGTTGATGCCTTGATGCAATCTTATGAAGAAAAACTTGAGTTGAAAGTTCTATCCCTAGAAAACTCTATGATGAGTGGGAACCAACTATTAAAATTAAAATTAAAGATCATGAGTTTTATGCTTTGTGTGATTTGGGTGCTAGTGTCTCCACTATTCCCAAAACTTTATGTGATTGTCTAGATTTCCATAATATTGATGATTGCTATCTAAACTTGCGTCTTGCGGATTCCACTATTAGGAAACCTATGGGAAGGATTAATGATGTTATTATTGTTGCAAATAAGAATTATGTGCCCGTAGATTTCATTGTTCTTGATATAGATTGCAATCCTTCTTGCCCTATTATTCTTGGTAGACCTTTCCTTAGAACGGTTGGTGCGATTATTGATATGAAGGAAAGGGATATTAGATTTCAATTTCCGTAAAAAAGGGCATGGAACACTTTCAAAGAAATAAAATAAAATTGACATATGAAACTATCATGAGAGCCACTTATGGATTGCCTACCAAAGATGGCAATACCTAGATCTGTCCTCATTTTTATGCCTAGCTAGGGGCGTTAAACGATAGCGCTTGTTGGGAGGCAACCCAATTTTATTTTTATTCCTTGATTTTTGATCCTGTTTAGTAATAAATAAATTATTTAGCCTCTGTTTTGGTTGTGTTTTTTGTGTTTAATTAGTGTTTGTGCCAAGAAGAACCCTTGGCAAGACTTGGGGAAAGTCTTGTTGAACTTGCTGTAAAAAACAGAAACTTTAGCGCTCACGAGAACTGCTGTCATTTTTATTTGAAGAGTGATATTTAGTTAATTATTTTTGCAGATGATTAAAAGATAAATTCCTCACGTCCTGAAATTTATTTTAGAATTTTTGGGGTTCCATATCTTGCACTAGCTACATATTAGTACAGACTGTTCTGTTTTTGACAGATTCTGTTTTTCATGTGTTGTTTGCTTATTTTGATGAATCTATGGCTAGTAAAATAGTTTATAATCCATAGATAATTTGGAATAAAGTAGTTTTAACACAAATATAAATAAATAATGATTTCATTACAGTATCTTGAAGTGGTCTTTTGTTTTCTTTCGCTAACGGAGCTCACGAGTTTTCTACTTTAAGTTTTGTGTTGTGAAGTTTTCAAGTTTTGGGTGAATTCTTGTGATGGATTATGGAAAAAGGAGTGGAAAGAGCCTAAGCTTGGGGATGCCCATGGAACCCCCAAGATAATCCAAGGACACCAAAAAGTCGAAGCTTGGGGATGCCCCGGAAGGCATCCCCTCTTTCGTCCACTTCCATCGGTAATTTACTTGGAGCTATATTTTTATTCACCAACATGATATGTGTTTTGCTTGGAGCGTCTTGTATTATTTGTGTCTTTGTGTTTTAGTATGCCACAATCATCCTTTCTGTACACACATTTTGAGAGAGCCATACATGAATTAAAATTTGATAGAATACTCTATGTGCTTCACTTATATCTTTTGAGCTAAGTAGTTTTTGCTCTATATGCTTCACTTATATCTTTTGAGCGCTATAATTTTGCTCTATGTGCTTCATTAGATCTTTTAGAGCACGGTGGTGGATTTGTTTTAAAGAAACTATTGATCTCACATGCTTCACTTAAATTATTTTGAGAGTCTCTTAATAGCACGGTAATTTTCTTAATAATAACATGCTTGGTATTCAAGATTGGTGAAACTTTCTTTTGAGTGTGTTGAATACTAAGAAAAGATTGAAGCATGATAATTGTTTTCAGATATGGAGGTGATAATATTATAGTTATGCTAGTTGAGTAGTTGTGAATTTAAAGAATACTTGTGTTAAAGTTTGTGATTCTCGTAGCATGCACATATGGTGAACCATTATGTGATGAAGTCGGAGCATGATTTATTTATTGATTGTCTTCCTTATGAGTGGCGGTCGGGGACGAGCGATGGTCTTTTCCTACCAATCTATCCCCCTAGGAGCATGCGCGTAATACTTTGCTTTGATAACTTCTAGATTTTTGCAATAAGTATATGAGTTCTTTATGACTAATGTTGAGTCCATGGATTATACGCACTCTCACCCTTGCACCTTTGCTAGCCTCTCTAATACCGCGCACTTTTCGCCGGTATCATACACCACCATATACCTTCCTCAAAACACACCATACTACCTATTATGGCATTTCCAGAGCCATTCTGAGATATATTGCCATGCAACTTTCCACCGTTCGTTTATTTAAGACACACCCATCATTGTCATATTACATATCCCGGTATACCGCCGGAGGCTTCATATAGAGTCATATTTTGTTCTAAGTATTGAGTTGTAATTGTTGAGTTGTAAGAAAAATGGAAGTGTGATGATCATCATTATTAGAGCATTGTCCCAGTGAGGAAAGAATGATGGAGACCATGATTCCCCCATAAGTCCGGATGAGACTCCGGACGAAAAAAAAGAGGCCAAAGAAGCCCAAATAAAAAGAGGCCATAAAAAAGAGAAAATGCCCAAATAAAAAATAAAAAAAATGAGAGAAAAAGAGAGAAGGGATAATGTCACTATCCTTTTACCACACTTGTGCTTCAAAGTAGCACCATGATCTTCATAGTAGAGAGTCTCTCATGTTATCACTTTCATATACTAGTGGGAATTTTACATTATAGAACTTGGCTTGTATATTCCAATGATGGGCCTCCTCAAGTGCCCTAGGTCTTCATGAGCAAGCAAGTTGGATACACACCCACTAGTTTCTTTTGTTGAGCTTTCATAAATTTATAGCTCTAGTGCATCCGTTGCATGGCAATCCCTACTCACTCACATTGATATCTATTGATGGGCATCTCCATAGCCCGTTGATACGCCTAGTTGATGTGAGACTATTTTCCCCTCCTTTTTGTCTTCTCCACAACCACCATTCTATTCCACCTATAGTGTTATATCCATGGCTCACGCTCATGTATTGCGCGAAGATTGAAAAAGTTTTGAAAAAGTTAGAGTATGAAACAATTGCTTGGCTTGACATCGGGGTTGTGCATGATTTAAAAACTTTTTGTGGTGAAGATAGAGCATAGCCAGACTATATGATTTTGTAGGGATAACTTTCTTTGGCCATGTTATTTTGAGAAGACATAATTGCTTTGTTAGTATGCTTGAAGTATTATTATTTTTATGTCAATATAAACTTTTGTCTTGAATCTTTTGAATCTGAATATTCATATCACAATTAAGAAGATTTGCATTGAAATTATTCCAAGTAGCACTCCGCATCAAAAATTCTCCTTTTATCATTTACCTACTCGAGGACGAGCAGGAATTAAGCTTGGGGATGCCTGATACGTCTCCAACGTATCTATAATTTTTGATTGCTCCATGCTATATTATCTACTGTTTTGGACTATATTGGGCTTTATTTTCCACTATTATATTATTTTTGGGACTAACCTATTAACTGGAGGCCCAGCCCAGAATTGTTGTTTTTTGCCTATTTCAGTATTTCGAAGAAACGGAATATCAAATGAAGTCCAAACGGAATAAAACCTTTGGGAACGTGATTTTCTCACTGAATGTGATCCAGGAGACTTGGACCCTATGCCAAGGAACAAAAGAGGCGGTCATGAGGGTGGGGAGCGCGCCCCCTGCCTCGTGGGCCCCTCGGAGCTCCACCGACGTACTCCTTCCTCCTATATATACATACGTACCCCCAAACGATCAGAACAGGAGCCAAAAACCTAATTCCACCGCCGCAACTTTCTATATCCACGAGATCCCATCTTGGGGCCTGTTCCGGAGCTCCGCCGGAAGAGGGCCGTCATCACAGACACTACAAAAAAAATACACTTCCATGATGATACGTGTTTGTCACAATAGGTCGCTTTTTTGTCATGCATGTACATCCATGACAAATTTATGACAGAATCAAGATAGTCATATCTGTGCTGTCGTAGAAGTGTTCCATGACATTACCAAAATTATCATCACGGAAGTGTCCACTTCCATGACAATAAATCACGCGTCACAGAAGTGCTTTCGTCAAGGGTGACCAACACGTGGCATCCACCGTAACGGAACGCTGTTAAGCTATCGGGTCGGGTTTTGGATCCGATAACCCATTAACAGCCCCGACCAATGGGAAATTTCCACGTGTAAAATTCTTATTGGCCGGACGAAACACGTGTCAGCTCGTCAGTGGGTCAGATAGGCGCATATGATATGTCGACACGTGGCTCGGCCCAACAGTGGCCCATTTAGCTTACAAAGCCGGCCCGTTTGACTTGGTCAAAAGTTAACGGGCTGGCCCATGAAAAGCCTGTTAACGGTCTCTTTGCAAATAGCCCATTTTACGGCCCGTTAACTCACGGCCCGTTAGGCCCTAAAGGAAATCGGCCCAACAACGTCATGTGGGTCGTTGAATATAAGACCAGCCCATTTCACTTTCGGCCCATGTATGGCCCACGATGTCTTTCGGCCCATATGAGGCCTTCGTATCTTTCGGCCCATTACAGGCCCACGGTGAGTCTAGCCTGTAATGAACAATAATTTTCTTTATACCCGTTAACGGCCCGTAATTTACATGGGCCGTTTCTAGCCCATGTTAGCTTTCATCCTATTGACGGCCCATACGTTCTTGGGCTCCTTTTTGGCCCTCGATTACTTCCGGCCCGTTACTGACCTGTTCCACTAATGGGCCAAATTCGGCCCATGCAAAGAGTCGGCCCGTTACTGGCATGTTACCCTAATGGGCTAAAATCGGCCCATGGCAAGAGTTGGCCCGTTTCTGGCCTGTTAACCCGTTGCCCCGTTTCTAGCCCGTCCTATATTCTGGCCCATTAACGACTCGTTATGCCTATGACAGAATTAAGCCTTTGCTGTCCTACGGCCTGTTAACGGCCCGTTACCGTGCTGGGCCGATACCAATTACGCCCTATTATGGCCCATGTAGACACATTTATCCGATGGCCCGAGGCCCACCGATTACAGGCCCATTTATCAACGGCCCATAGGTGACCCATGGATCCTACGGCCCGTATATGGCCCATGGTAGTTGCAGCCACTAGCAAACCAGGGAAAAAGAAGACTAGGAAATAAATAAGGCCAAAACTAACGCTAGGCTATTAAGGCGATTGCACAGATTACATCCACTCGACATCAAAGATCGCCACCAGTGCAAATATAGGGAACACCCTACACTATACAAAAATGGCTTGCTGTTTTCTTCAGGCGGTGGCTGCACGTTAAGAATAAATTTTGTATCGCACCAAAACAAATTACAACTATATAACAAAAGGAAGGTTGGCATAAAACTTAACAATCTAGCAGATAAATGCACCACCAGAAGTTCAGAAGCTCAGTTCATTTGACCTGACTGTTACGTTTTCATGTTGTATTGTCCGATGGAGCACCATAACCCTCTCCTTCATTTCCCCTAGGCTCCTGAACAACATAGCAAATGTCTGATAGTCTGGTTTCAAAACCATGCATATCTTGACGACATTGAGCAATGTTTCTCCTTGTTTCACAAAGGGTCTCTGTTAGGGAATGGACTTGTGTCTGGAGCGCAGATACAACATTGCTTTGAGCTTGCATATCTTGATCATGAGGCAGTTTGGACGATATTGCCTTAACAACCAACCCAGTATTACGCAGGAACGTGCTTTTGGCACTGTTAGTGGACAGGTACTGACCCACTGCAGCAAGAGCTGACATTGCGGTTATAGTTGCCTCGCCACCTTCAGAAGGTGGCGGTTCCACCATTTTTTCCATAGCTCGCTGAAAAGTTGAGGTTTTACATTAGTAGTACCAGAACAGAAGATATTAAGGAGGCAGCAAAACCAAACAAAATAGCTTTGGTCTATATACAGAACTTATTCTGGTGAACCCATGTAAAATATTAGTTGTATTTTATTGCAAAGTACATAATAAAACCAGGTTCCAAACATATGACCATGTACCATCGCTAATGTATTGTCTATTTCTTCACATTGTATTGAGGGCTAAGGATAAAGAGACGAAGTTTATAATACGGTAAGCATAGTATGACATCATTCATATCACAAAACAACTGAGAACAGACAAACAGGCAATTGTAACGTTGTGTGGGCAAGTCCAGCACGGAACTAGATTACGGGTCAAGATGAAAGGAACATCACTCCTCTCTTTTAAACCTTCTAAGGTGCAATGATACACTAAGACAATTGTGTATAAAATTGAAAAGAGTAATAGACATTGGCTGCAAACCATGCAGTTCAAGGCCCAAGTCAGAGTAAGTAGTAGTTAAAAGGCATGAGGATTAAGGACTTACAACAGCGGCTTTGACTGGTGTAGTCATGCCCTTCTTCTTGCTGATGTGATAGTCCTTGAAGATTTCCACAGCATTTGGTTCAGGTACTTTCTGGTCCTTGCGGGCTTTCCTCTGCATTTGGAACAAGTCAATATAGATCTGATAATATGGTACAGCGAGAAGAGTGAAACATCAGCTAATTATGAGAGCCTCGCAGTGTGCAATATAGCTACAAGATCCTGTCATCTGTTGGAATTTCACTTTCGTACGGTTGGCCTTGTTCTTTGAACGGATCACCTACAAGAAGATAGATTTGTATGGCACATGCGTAAATAGGACTTCAACATGTGACCTGATACTTCGGATCGGACCAGTGTTTAACGAGGCCTCTCCAGTCTTCATCAGATATATTTTCCACTGGAGATGTTTGGGCAAGTTCACTATTAGCCTTGCCTTCAAAGTGAGTTTTTCTCAAGTTATACCGATATTGTCGCAGAGTAGATTTGAAAACATGGGTGCAAGCTTATCTGGTTGCATCATCTTGGCTATCCAACTTGAACCTCATCTGTTGAAAATTATGGGAGTCTCATTATCAGCAACCTAGAAAGTATTGGACAGAGCAAGACGATATTACTAGTTTCCATACATAACCATACTTACAGATAAATGGTCGAGGAAGGTGTTGAACTGGGTTTCGTCTTTGTCATTCCTGTACTGAATCCATGTTGGGAGGATACGTACATGACACCTAACAGCAACCGCTGCCTCTGATACTAACTTGGCTGACTCTGTAGCATCACGTGGCCTTTTTAAACCTGCCTCAAAACGGATCTCCATTCTTCCTCCTCTAGATTTAGTTAACCTATCGAGCATTATCCCTGATGTTTGTTTCCTCTTGCGCCTAGGTGCTAGTCCAACAACGAACATAGGAAGTGTTAGTGTACATCAAACTGTGAGACTACATATAAAGAAGCATGCAACTGTAACTTGACTCCAGCAACTACCTTCTTGCTGTTGAAGCTCACAAGGTTCATCTGATATTGCCAACTCGTCTTGTGTCAAGAGTGCTTGGGAAGTAGTGTCAGGTGGCAAGGGAGCTTGGGAACGTGCTGCTAGCTCAGTTGACGCACGAGTACGTCGTGCAGCTGGTAGTACTGTGGTAGGTGTTGCAAGAACTAGGGCTGTCTCTGCTTGTTTGGTGGCAGCTATTTGTTTCTGTTTGGCTTTTTTTGCAACTCGTGTAGCATGGGATGCCGTGTTTGTAGAATTTTCTGCTGGACTTTGACCTTCTATTGCACCATCAGTACCAGCAGAATCTGCAGGATTCATCCGCTTCTCATTCCCTGCCATTCTGTGTTTCTTCCTCTTTCTCTGTGCCATGTTAAGTCAAGCCGACAAGAAAAACGAATAACAATTTAGTTCTTCAGAACAAATTGATGCGTGATGCAGACGAACTGAACTTTGATGTTAGACAACCACATGATAGGAGGATGTAATATGTATGAAAAACAGGACGGAAGAGATAACCAGAACTATGATGTGTAAACTAAGAAGAAGACATTTCACCAAATTAGAAGCAATGCAATGGAAGGTAGACACCATATGAAAGATGCTACAAATATCGCTCTGCCAAGTTAACAGTGTCTCATCATAAATGGCGTTTAAACAAATGTGAAGCAGTACAAGAAATAAATCATATGCAAGATGCAAACAACATCACACTACCATGTTAGAGGTCTCTCGTCATTAGTGCCATTGCATATTCACAGCTTATGATGTGTAAACTAAGGAGAAGGCATTTCAACAAATTAGAAGCAATGAAAGCTAGACACCATATGAAAGATGCAACGAATATCACTCTACCAAGTTAAAACTGTCTCGTCATAAGTGCCATTTCAACAAATTAGTAGTACAAGCTAGAAAAGAATGTGAGATGTAACCTATATCACACTCCGAAGTCAAACGTGTCTTATGATAAGTGATTGTTGCAGGTTACACAACAGTAGTAATTTGATGTAAGAACATGGTGTGATAGACAGATATTGTATGTTCTAGAAACAGGAACACGTGTCTTATTCAAGTATAATGTGTAAAGTAAGCAGATGGAATTCAACAAAATTAGAAGCAATACAAGCTAGACATCACACATAACATGCAACCACATATAACAGTGCCAAGTTAGAGGGAGCACCGGTGATGCTGCACTAGGGGAGACGTGCTCATCATAAACACAGCTTTGTTGAGTGTCTATGCATGTGTTGTCTTGGAAATCATCTTGGGGGTGTGGAGGAGTAGAAACTGTAGAGGCCCTCCGTTCGGAAGGAGCACCTTTATCCGCTGCCTTGCTAACTTCCTTCCGCTTTATTGATTTTGAATTGTCAAGTAAAACCGACAAGAAAAAGCAATAAAATTCTCTCTTCAGAACTCATTCATGCATGATACTGACAATCACTACTTTGATGTAAGGCAAACACATGATACCAGGATGGAATATGTACGAAAAACAGGACGGCATGGCATGTTCACAACTGTTTGTGTAAACTAAGCAGAAACCATTCCAGCAAATAAGAAGCAATGCAAGCTAGACACCACATGAAAGATGCAACCAATATGACTCTGCCAAGTTAAAAGCGTCCCATCATAAATGGAATTTCAACAAATTAGAAGCAGCGCATGCTATAAATCATATGAAAGATGCAACTAATATCGCACTGCATATACTAAAGGTGTCTCGTCATGTTGATTGATGCGGGATACAAAAAAACAATAGTTTTATGTAAGGACATGCTTAATAGACAGATGTACTATGTACTAAATACAGGAAGGCATGTCACATTAACAGGTATAATGTATAAGCTAAGCAGACTAGCACATGCAGTTTAACCAGATTGGAAGAATTACAATCTAGACACCATATGCAACATGCAACCACATATCACGCTGCCAAGTTAGAGCAAGCACCTGCGATGCTAGTGTAGGGGAAATGCTGTAATCAACTACAGAGCTACGTTCACTATCTTCATCTAGCATTTCTGTTTCTTGAGAATCATGTCGGGAGGCTGACGCTGCATTCTTTAAATGAGGAGTAGTCCCCTTGCCTGCCTGCCTCGTCATAAGTGATTGATGAGGGATACACAAGAACATTAGTTTGATGTAAGAACATGGTTAATACACAGATGTACTAGTATGTACCAAAAACAGAAAGGCATGTCATATTCAAAGGTATAATGTGTAAGCTAAGCAGATGCAATTTAACCAAATTGGAAGCAATACAAGCTAGACATCCGGCTGGAGTGGTGAGCATGATCATCTAGGACCTGAGAGCCTGGTGGGAGGCGGGCTGCTTCGCCACCATCGCAGCTTTTTAGTTGGCTTCCAGGTGATGCCTATCTTTGCTGGGCTTGTCACTGGCTCGGCCAGTGCCCTGACTAGCTATTTGTCTTCTGGTGCTCACGGGATGGTGGTTCATGTAAAAAAATATCTTTCCTTATCTTACCGACTTCGGCCTTTCGAATACAAGCTAGACACCATATGGAACATGCAACCACATATGACACCGCGAAGTTAAAGCAAGCACCTGGGATGGTGGTTCATTGCGAGCGAGGTCATCAACTCCAGAGCTACGTTCCCGTCTCCATCTGCTGACACTGCACCCTTTAAAGCGTTGTAACGTGTCTTGCCTAGCCGCACACGAAGCTGGAGCGACTTCTCTCTTTTCTTTTTGGCTTCTCTCATGGCAGCAGAGTCTGAAATACCCTTGCATAAAAACACAATAGTGAGAGTAAGGGTGAAGTGTGTGCAGAACTAGTGCACTGTAAAAGTAGCAGATAGCAGGTGGCTGAAAAATAAATGACAGGAGACATATGATAGCTCTACAACATTGCATGGCAAACAAAATTAGATTCTACTCCGTATGATTTTGTAATATATGAGCACAGGAAATGCAGGTACTCCTCCAGCACACCACCACATGTGGTCATATCTAAGATAACAGTCGACTGAAAATAAATAGGTCAGTCGATTTTTTAATGAACCGTCCGATCTATAAGGAACGGGCAGATGGCCTTCGTCTACCTCCCGCCAGTCACTGTTGACGATCTTTCTCGAACCGCCAGCGACCACCGGCCCAGACCCCTGCCTCCGCCGCCCCGCCCTCCCATCGACCTCACACCACCGCCGTGCTTGGCAGCGCCCCCAGGCCATCCCTTTAATCCCGGCCGACCTCCAGATCGGGCGCCAGTAGCTCTAGGCCGCACACGCCCCTAAGATAAACACCAAGGCGCTGCTTCCCCGGCGTAATAGGCGTACTAGCGCCTGTTACGCCGGGGAATGCTTCCGTTAATTGGGAATCAACTGGCCAGAAATTGAAATTCAGGGGGGCGACGGACCTCTAGCTAAGGTGAAATAGTATATGAGGAGAAACCTTGTGCATCGCGAGTTACTAGGAACATCTAGTATCAAGAAGAAGCGGTCAACTAGTGTCTTCTGTGGGATGAATACCGTGCAAGCAGAGACGTAAGATTTGCACGAATAAGGGAAGAGGAGTACCTTTTTCGGTTGCCGGTGTGGTCACCTCCACATGTCGCGCCGATCTTCTTGTTTTTATCGGGGAAACCGATGTTCTGGAGGGTGCAGGCTTGGACGAACCCATGGCCAAATTGTTGACTGTGTTGCCGTGGCCGTATGTCGGCGGAGGGGAAGCAGATCCGAGGCGGCGAAGGACGGCGTAGCAGGAACAGCTCCGGTGCGGTGGAGGGTGGCGAAGTTGGAGCGGCAGCGGTGAGGCGCAGGACGTCGTGGTTGAACTGGCTCGGGTACGGACGGCTCGGCCTCGGCTTCAACTACTAGCCGTGGAGGGCGTTGCGGTTGAGGTTGCGGTGGACGACGACGTCGGGGTATCGGCTCCGGCGTGATGGAGGAGGGCGGCGGTTGATGGGTGGGATGGGGTGGCGGACGGAGGACGCCGGGGTTTCGCGGCTGGTGGAGAGGTAGTTTTGGCGCCCACGGAGTACGAATGGGGAATCGGACGGGTGGGGGGGAACCATGTTTCGGTCTGGGACGCGCTTGTTTTTGGCTTTTTTGAACAGAAGATGGGACGCGCTTGTTTGAAATTTGGGGAAAGTACAAACTTTGCCCCCCTCTTAAATTTGGGACCTACTGCGGGTCGGGGGTAGGATGGTAATCCCAGGTGTCCCAAATAGTGGGCGGGAGCGATTTCGGCCGCGCGCATGTGTGCTTAGGCGGCCATTGTGTATGAATGTTTTTCGGATGCGGTTGCGTGGCGTCTAGATGAAGCTACAAACCTACCCCGGTTTAGACCTTTGGACGTCGGGCCGGTAGGTTTCACGGGTCGGAGTTATTAGAAAAGTAATTTCCTTGTACTACCAAACATTGGTCTCACGCGGTTTCGGGCGAGTAGAGGCTCTTTTGGCGCTTCGTTCGAAATTTTGAAACACAAGCATTCACGTTTAGAGTACTCTTGAACTATGAGGATTGACCTAAATAGACAACGTTATATTTGACCTTGTATGTTTGAAAACCTCATTAAATTATCCGCTTCTTTTTGAAATTTTGACACTTGAAAATCCTATAACTACGATTATTTTGGAATGGAGGAGCTAAATTTGAATCTATTTTGTACACGACTACATATGCTATTATGTACAAAATCAGAGCAAAGATTGGTGCCCCCATAATTTAGGTATGGTTTACAAATGCCATGATATCAAATTCAAATAATTGAATGGACTTCATGTTGAATTCGATTTTTTTAAACCACCTTAAGTTGAATTCAAATGTATGCTAGTTCATAGGTAGCTATTTATAATGTCCATTGTGTAACTTTCGTATGTATAATGTGCTTTACACACACAACATGAACTATACTCACGTTTATATTCGATTGCTAAAGCGATGCATTGTCTGGAGTTCAAAATACTAACTATGTGGATCAATTGTGTCGAATAATAACATAGACATGCTCAAATTCGATAGAATCTAGATGTCTGATGGATCAATGACCGCTCCTTACGCGAATTGCAAATATCATGATCCCATCCTAATATTTGGATACAATTTATATCTTTAATCAATGTGTAGAGCAGTCTTTTACGTGTAGTTTCACTCTCCATCGGTGGTCTCTCACACATGCTCACACACTCTCTCCCGAGGTGTCTTTCTCGCACACATGCTCTAGATATAACCCTCCCTCCCTCTCGTAACCATTTACAACTGTTTTCACTAACCTTTATCACAAGCACTCTTCCTCTCGCAAACATACACACGCACAATCCTCATCGACCCTTTCTATATACATGGACCTGCCTACGTGTCTCATGTACGCACATTATCTTTACGCCTGTCTCTCATGCATTGTCTCACACCTCTCTTCCTAATCGACGAGTATGATTCTAGCAGAGCATTCTGTAGGATGCCCCTTAAAGTTAGGTTGGATGAATAGTAATATCAGAGATAAAGGGGTTACCTTAGTCCGAGAATCTAGGGTTATAAATCCTAGCCGGCTTTGTCAGTGGACACAGAGTCCTTCAAAATTCCGCTATCTTTGTCTTGTACGACTAGTCATCCATGGGTCTTCCTAAATGCGTCACGGGCCGACCAATGTGGCGCAGGACGGAACAGAACGAAGGGCCTCACCTTGACCCATCGGACCTCACGCGGTGACACACCCTCTGCCCCCACGTCTCATTATCTTCTCACACCCACAAATACCAACACAAACACCACACACATAGAAAATTTCTCCTGGTGCCTCTATTCCCTCCCCCTTGCATATACACACTCAAGGAATGGAATCTCTTGTCGTGACGTCATATTCGTCTCTCTCTCTAGACCACTCTCATTTCTCGTGCTATCTCTCCCACGCCCCCCCGGTCGGCCCCTCTATCCATGCCTCTCTCGAATATGTAATACACACACATACCTCTCTAGGCCCCGCCAAATGCATCAACTACACATTCACACATGTTACATCACGTACCCCATTGATCTAAAAAGCCCTCTCTTCACGTTTATTTCGCATACAACATTCCTTTTGAATAAAGTGTGGCCAAAAAATATTTTAGAGTTTCTACATATATACAACATTACAAAGTTATATGGAGGAGTACGAACGCTAATTTGCATTGCATGGTGCCCACAATGATATTTATTCCGCACTGTGAATTTGTATATTTTTATACTATATACAAAGTTAGTCATAATAAAGAGAAACGAAGAGCATCTCTCTCTCCATCGCATACCCCCCTATACGCCCTTTCACGTATGCACACAAAACTATCTCCAGGTCCTCTAAAAGTAAGCCCCCAGAAAATTCACGCATGTTTCATCTTTCTCTCGCGATATATGCAATGACGATCATTGTATTTGAAGCGAAAGCACGATACGTACATTGGACTTCAGAATCCACTCATTACGGTCACCATTTATGTTTAGTGGTTATTATGCAGTCACGGGCTCACCGTACAACTCTGTATTTGCTCATGACATGACTAGTTGACCAGTTAAACGCTCCACATGGCACCTCTAGTGTTGCATCACATTATCTCACTACCATCATGCCCACCTGTCGACTTGTATCTACTCTACATCTACACTCTTATAAAATACATACAATACACTCTTATAAAAAAACAGAGTTGGTGATGATGGTGTGCCTGCCATCCTGCAATATAGGCCGTCCGATTTATATCTGACGGATAGGAAAGAAACTATGGCAATTTTGCAAAAAGGTACCCACACACCTCTCCACATTTGCAAATAAGGCCTTCCCTCGTTCATCCTTTTCTCTCACAAGATAAACAAGTCATACAAATGCATCTTGATGTTATGTGCAACGCACGGGCATCTTGCTAGTAAGAATGAAAACAAACGACAAAAAAATATTTGGACGGTGGTTCGGAGTCATGACCGCGGGCACAGCGGACAAGGTGGCCTTGTATTGGTATGCTAAGCTGTCTGTTTTAACACACGGGAGCTGGTGTGGTGATTATACACACACGCACGCATGCACACGAACTGCATCCACGCAACACTCACACAAACACATGCACCCACGCACGCACGCAACACTCACACGTACACACGCAGCCATGCACGCAACACTCATACGCACGCACACAACACTCACACGCACACATGCACGCATGCATGCACACACCAGTACACCACACGACCAACACACACTCTCACGCTCAAGTGCTCAACCTACACGTGCATGCGCACACATCAGGCCCTGACAGACACATACACAACCAGGTGATTCCCGCGCACGGGTTGGAGCCTTGTCATGCCTGCGTAAATTTGTCTTTATCTGACCTTTTGCCTATGCGAACTGACAGGTGGGACACACAACGAATGTGGTCAATTTAACTGGTCAACATGGCGCCATGCAGACTATTTGGCCGGTCAACAGAGTGCAATCCGATGCTGAGCTATGAGCAAGTGACCGTATAATCACCGCAAAACGTATATGACCGTAATCAGCTTATTCTGAAGTTCGGTGACCGTATTATGCTTTTCTCTCTGTAGGCCCTCCAAAACTACATCTCTACACGTTCTCGCATGTTACATCTAACAACTATGCAATACAGCACTACTACTACATTCTAACACAATAAATCATATGTGTTTTTAGTTTTACTAGATATCATATTGTTACTTATAATTATTCAGTTTGCATACATTAAAATTGCCTTTGAAATGTATGGCCAGTATCATCTACTGCGCGGGAAAAATCCCGCCCTTTCCTGTTTAATCGGGTTTGTATCGATGGATCGTGCAAAACAACAAAACTATACTAGTACTATACAGTACAAGTGGCAGTTCACTGGGCCGTCATGTCGTCTACTCATCCGTCATAAGAGTGGAGCGCTCGCTTTCATAAATCTTCTAGTCCCTTTCGCCGACATGTGGGACATCAAGCTACCGGGTCCATGTGCCATACCAGAATACAGTGCAGAGCAGCCGAGGTGAAGCACCCCAGTCATGGCGCCGACGTGGTAATGAGCAATGAGGCTTCAAATCACAAAGCTGCACCTTTCCCGCAGTTAAGTTGGAGGGACAAAGCAACCATCATTTCACTCGTTGCTGAATCTGCTTCTCCCTCATTTTCTTCAACTTAACCACATGTTGCTTTTGCAGTTGTTCTGCCTCATGTGGCACGCGGATCGGCTTGGTAAAGCACTGACACGTGGGACCGCATGTTAGCAAACCGCCAGGACAACGTCCTCCGAAAATAAGAAGCCTAATCTTAGACTTACAAAGGGCTACATAGCTGCTACGTATACTTTCCATCTAATCTATATATGCCCCCCTGATTTTCAAGTGGGGTGGGCCTAATCCTCTCCTTTAATCCAATCAAATAGTCCCACATCACATCAGTTCGTAACTTTACATAAACCATTACGTGGATGTAGGATTGCTCAAATAAGAAACCTCCCCCGCCATCCGCGCGGCAAAATCACCTCCTTTTTACTAATCTCGATTCTATAATTTTTTAGATCAATATAATTGAGATTTGTATAGATAGCACATAGGAGCAAAACCAAGTGGTACGGTTAAGGGCATCCACAATGTGTAGCCAAATGTGAAAATAGCTTTTGGCATCGTGGGAATCATTGCGGACGGTGTTGCCAAAGCAAAAAAGATGGAACCGAAGCTCCGTGATTGATTGATTGAAGGAATAGAAAAATGCAACGTCTCTCCTCTTTCTCCCATGCTTGGACGCATGTAGCACTACAGTATAGAGCACAGAGTCTACTCCCCTGTCCTTTCTATCACAAATCCTATCGCTGACACATAATTTTCATTCATAGAGTATGTTTATCCAACCGCATGTTGGGGAGTATCCGTACGGCCCGTGCGGTGGTCTGTTGGGGAAGAAGAAGAGGTGAGGAAGAAGGAAAGAAGGGTTAGGAGACGTAGGATATTCATCCAACCACCTGAAATGGTAGACTGACCCAAGTCAGGCGACTTTCATAACAAATATATGTTTTTACACAGCAAAAGATCCATGAAAACAACAACATAAAGAAAAACTATCACTGCTCGCGAAAAGAGACGGCCTCGTCGTCTTTGGCTACCGGTGTGAACCAGCCGTCGCTGCCGACGTGTGTCTCCGCACCGCGGTTATCCTCGGCCTCCAGCTACTCGTTCAAGCGGAGCGTGCGGGCGCTCTGCATGGACGAGAGCACAATCCGGTTCAAGTCGAGGACGTCCGGTTCCGCCTGCAGGAGGGCCTTGATGGCAGCGGCATCCGCGCGCTCTGCGTCGAGTCGAGCCTCCGCCGCCCGGTTCAAGTCCAGAACATCCGGTTCCGCCTGCAGGAGGGCGTCGATGAGAGCGGCATCCGCGCGCTCTGCATCGAGTCGAGCCTCTGCCGCCCGGTTCAAGTCCAGGACGTCCGGTTCCGCCTGCAGGAGGGCCTTGATGGCAGCGGCATCCGCGCGCTCCGCCTCAAGTTCAGCCTCCACCGCCCGGTTCACATCCATGACATCCGGTTCCGTCTGCAGGAGAGCCTCGATGGCAGCGGCATGCACGCGCTCCACGTCGAGTTGAGCATCTGCCTCCCGGTCCTCCTTTAGTATCGCCATGTTGAACCGCTGGTCCACCTGCACCATGCCGGACTCGGATGCCGACACGAAGTCGACGTCCATCATCTCATACCCATCGGGGGCCTTCTGCGCTGCGACCTCCGCCAAGAACATTGGATCGGCTTCCTCCTCCTTGTAGCTTGGCTCCAGAGAACTCGGGGATTGGCCCGCCGCAAAGCGAGCTTGGGAACGGAGGTCTATGGCGCCGACCGCCACCGCGATTTCTGCGCGGCGCTCCGGCGTCAGCATCTTGTAGTAAGTGATCTTGCGGTGCACCATGGCTTTCCGGCGAACTAGGGGACGCTTGATGCGGGCTAGGGGATCAAAAGGTGGGGGAATGGGCTGGAGATTTGGTGTGGTTTTAGGGCAGTGGCTGGCGTAGGCCGAGCAGCGAAGGTTCTGGTGTGAATAGTGGTTCTGGTGATGACCGGTCAATCGGTTTTGACTGTACATCGCTCTTGTCGCGTCCGTGGTGCAGCCCGGCACGCTGGACCCTTCACGTCGCCCACCGAATGGAATGCGCTTCGTCTTGCGTTTTTGCTCGCTTGTGGGACCGCAATTGAGAGCAAACCGACGTCCCTCCCCCTCCCCCACACGCGTCATTTATTATACCACCACTCCCTTCGTTTTATGTGGAGTAAATAAAAACAGAGGGAGTATCACTACGGATGAAGATCCCCTGACGTGGCCGAACCCATTGAGTAACTGACATGCGGGGCCTAGCAAGCATGGGGTCCGCCAGTAAGTGACCGAAAGGGAGGGTAAGGCAGGGGTACCTACGTCAGAGGATCCACTTCCACTATACTAGTTTGACCAAATGTTAGATTAATAATATATGACATGCAACTTACACAAATGTTAGAGTAATAATATATGACATGCAACTTACACAAAGCATACAGGGTCTAACGCGTTTTTCGAGGCTAACTTTGACCAAATGTTAGAGTAATAATATATGACATGCAACTTACACAAAGCATACGGTCAAATTTGTATGTGAATGGAGTTTCCAATGATATAATTTTCACATTATACATCTCATGTACTATTAATCTTGTCAATAGTCAAATTGGAAACCATCTCGAGTACAAATCTAGGAGTATGTACGAATCTAACAATATTGATTGGGTGTTGTTGAATGTTGATACCTTTTTTATCAAAGTAGATGTACTTTGACTACACATAAAACTTATATGTAAACTACTCCCTCCTTCCATCTGTATAGGGCCTAATGCATTTTCGAGGCTAACTTTGACCAAAAGGTAGAGTAATAATATATGACATGCAACTTAAATAAAGCATACCATCAAATTCGTATGTGAAAGGAGCTTCCAATGATATAATTTTTGCATTATACATGTCATGTACTATTAATCTTGTCAATAGTCAAAGCCGGTCTTGAAAAATGCATTAGGCCCAATATAGATGGAAGGAGGGAGTAGAAAGGATAGGAGGGAGTATACTGTATGTTCAAAAATGAAACGAACGTTGAATACCCTTTATATATGATTTGCGGATGCTATGATCACCGGTTCAAAATTTTGAATCCGCCTTAGGTATCACGTGCCCCCACTCGTTCCCTCTCGATTTCATCTCGGGGTCCGGAGATCTATTGAAAGAGGACTAGGGTGGGTACATGCGAATGATACTCAGCGGAATGTTCAAATGAGGCATGCGGGAGGATGGACTCGACTGGAGGGCGACATGATCGATGGAGAAGAGGGTTGGAGAGGAATGAGACATAAGCAAACGCCACATGATTATACTTGAACGGCTCAAATAAACAATAATTTGTCTCGCTTGGCCTACATAGTGAAAGGCCTAATGCACAACGCGGAGCACTGACGCTCGAATATGGCCGGGAAAACAGGGAAACAGACATGTCGGGCACACCCGTCGGGACGACGTAGCGCAGACTAGTCCAATGGAGGAGCTGGCCCACGACCTCCTCGCCACCGACAACAATTCATGTGGGTCATTGGGGCCAACAATGGGGCACAGCTCCAGCACTGCCTCTGGACATGGTGACCGCGGTGAGCGACACGCTCATATCATCGCTAGACACGGTCGGTTTCAGTTTGCCGAGGGTGGCATTAGTGCTGTGGCACGACCAACGGTATGTTTGGTTTGTGCCCAAGGTTGCCCCATCAAAGCATTGGGTAGCCAAAATTTTGGTTGAGGTATTGGTTGCCCATGATTTGGCCGACATTGGCAAGAAAAATGAACTTGAGTTGGCTAGAGTTCATTGGCATGCCAAAGAAATGGCAACCATCCAAACAAAGACCAATCTTTGGGTCATGACCAAAATTTTGGTTGAGGTATTGGTTGCCCATGATTTGGCCGACATTGGCAAGAAAAATGAACTAGAGTTGGCTAGAGTTCATTGGCATGCCAAAAAATGGCAACCATCCAAACAAAGACCAATCTTTTGGTCATGACCAAAATTTTGGCAAGGTGCACTTTGGCCACAATCCAAACACACCCCAACACCCGGCTCGTCGAGGATGCATGGGGCACTGCGACGCGTCCGCGGAGTTGTGTAGCGCGGCCAACTGCATCCTCTGGACCTGAGACCATGCCGGGTCGTCTTGCTTTTTCAATGACATGCAGGAATCGCATGTGAGCAAAGGGCATCTCCAACGTTGCCACGACCGCAACTGACTACCCTAGCACACCAAAACCCTCGTCCCTCGCGCCATCGCGCAGTGCGTTCACAGCCGGCGCCAGCTTCCCGCATTCATGTTGTCCGTTCGTATGTCGTCATTAAGAGGCTCGGTGCCCGAGGAACAACTCCGGCGACTTAATGATGCATCCGGACGCTTGGCCTCACCGAAATGCACTACTTAAAGCGGCAACGCCCAGCTAACCTCCACACCATAGCGCATTGTCCTCCTACCTGGAACCACATCCGCCATGACCGCAAGCGCGAATGCTCTGCAGGAGAGCTTATCTTCGGGGATGGAGCTCGAGGTCACCGCCCTCGCTGAAGTCGCCGCACAAGCGGTGGCCACGCTGGCGGCCAACGACGGGAGCACCGTCAGCCACGCGTCCTACTTGCCGCCGTCCAACGTCCGGCACCGCCGAGGTCGGGGACTCCTCCGATGATGAGTAGGGAATGGGAGGTGGCAGGGCATGGTGTGCCAACTGGCCGGTCCGTCTCCCGTGTTCTACTTTTCCTCGTTGGAGACCGCACCTTCACTTCACGGGTCTTGAACCCCGCCCACGTACATGGAGATCATAGATGGAGGACGTCGGTCGCCGCCGTAGAATAGGTTTAGGGTCGGGTTTCTTTTATTTTTTTGTCCTATAAAGTTTGAAATGTAATGAAAATCTGTCGTGTTTGCATTAATCTCGGTCGGTGTATATGAACTTTCACAATAATATACATATTGTAGGAGTACTAGCAAGATGCCTGTGCGTTGCACGGAAGATCAAGATCTTGTGGGAGAAAAGGATGAACAAGGGAAAGCCTTATCTCCGAATGTGGAGAGGAGTGAGGGTAAATTGTCATAGTTTCCTTCCTATCCGTTAGATATAGATCGGACGGCCTATATTGCAGGATCGGACACATCTTTCTACATCTACGGGAACCTACGAAAGGGTTAACATAAATTGCCTCTCTCTCTCTTTCCTCTCCTGATTTTCATTGTGGTGGGCCCCTCCCTCCCCCTAATCTACAATCAACAGCTCACACATTTCACATTACGTTAATTACATAACTGGGATTACGTAGGTGTAGCATTACTCATCCTAAAAAGCCCAACTAAGCCAACCTCCCAGCATATCATGCGGGAAAAGACCCGGCCGCGCCGTTTTAGTCGGGATTACCGGATTACTAGTTGTAGTATCGATGGATCGTGCGAAGCAACAGATTTTGTGTGTGGTGGAGAAGCACCTAGTTTAAAAGGAAAAAATGCGGTACACTCACAGCACTCCTGTCCCGGTCGCATTGCACCCCACACACGTTCGGTCCTGCACACGGCTCACGCAAACGGAACGCGCTTCGGCTTGCCTCTTCACTGACACGTGGGACTGCACTTGGAGAAACCGACCATGCGCCAAACTCCCCCCGCCCACCGCGCGAAAATCCTCCCCCCCACACACCCAAAAATTCCCCCCAAATCCGATTCAACCACCCTTCGGCCAACTAGCCAATAATATTCCCCAACCCCCCCCCCCCGTCCCCCTCCACTCCGTTCGCTCCGCCAAAGCCGCCCTCCCCGCCGCGCCGATACGTCGGCGCCGCGGTTCGGCGATCCTCTCGCTCCCACAGTACGCTCTCGTATACTGTCGTCCTCTAGCCGCGCCGCCACCTCTGGCTACGTTCTTGTGGAGGCGCACTACGGTCAGCGCCGCCATTGCTGGCGACGTTCGTGTGGAGACGCACAGCGGTCAGCTTCTCCCACGGTACGCGCATTCTAGACTGAGGCCCCGTTCATGTCGGTGTAGCGCTGAATGTTAGCTGATAGACGTTGTTAATCTCACTGTTTGCCGAAGTAGTTTACTGTTAATATGCTCTTCTTAAGAAGCTTCCTTGCCCTGTTCTGCACTCAATCTGCTTAGCTGAGATGGCATGCCAAGGCTGATTAGTTGCTAAAATATCCTGCCATATATTTATTGTGACGTAGATTGCCATGGTCTAGTAGCCAATCTGTTAGGTGAAATAGCTCTACACCATTTTATACTCGATCTTTGTTGCTGCGATGGCCTTCGATAGTTTGATGGCTGTGTGCTCGGCCTCATTGACTGCTGAAACAGCCTGCCATAATTTGGCACTCAAATTTGTTTGCTGAATTAGCTTTACATATATTTCGTTACTTAGATCTGCTCATCCGAATATCTTGCCATAGCTTTAGACATCGACCTAGGTATTTTTTCTGGACTTCATAAAAAAGCATATATGTTTTTCCTGTAATATCTAGTAGAAGAACTAATTTGTATGTCTAACAGATGGACGGGACTTGGATAACTTCTGCTTGAAGATTCTCTGCTGCATATGTCGAGGGGGTTGAAAACTTCATGAACTTTATCAGAGCTGAGTACGGTGGTCCGAAATCAGATGTGCTCTGCCCGTGTAGCAGTTGTATAATTTCAGTTACAAGACCCCAGTCAACTGTGCAAAATCATCTACACTTTAATGAAGTTGCACAACAAGATGATGCTTACACTGCTCCTGATGTACAAGATAACACAGATGTTCCTAATATCTTTGAGAACTATCACGTCAATGACGCCGGCGAAAAGATTGCATGTCGTGTTGTGGACATACAAGAGTTGATCAAGAAGAAGCCAACGTTCGAGGACGTTGAGGACGAAGAAGAAGATGACACCATGGGGAATTACGATTCAGACTAATACACGTGGCAAAGATGTTGACGCTGCTGCTGCGGATGATGATTACATTGCTTTTATCGTATTTGCCTGTCAGAAGACGTTTTTTATCTACTATGTGAAATTGTGTTTGCTATGACAACTGAAACCTGATGAACATGTTGTTTAGTATTTTGTTGTGAGAACATCACTTGTTATGTATGCTGATTTGTGTTTCGTGATTGTATGACAACTAAAACACGATGACATTGTTGTTTAGTTGTACTCATATTTGGCTGTGAAACTTGAATTTGATGACATAGTTTGTTGTTGGACTGCAATTTGCTCGACGTCTTCGAATGAGAACAAAGCTGACCCGAAAGGGCCTCTGCTATTTATTTATTTATATGAGCAAAAGGGGATACCCCCTGATTTCCGTTAATAGAAATCATTAGATGTTCAAAACACTACGCCCAGCCTGCTACATAGGTTTCATTCATTACTAGTTTCAGCAAAGTGCTCATGTCGTAGCCACTGAATACATCACGAGTGCTACATACACTGCAAATAAAGAGACAGTCATCCTACAGAGAACATCGATTTTGCCCATTATCTTCACAAGCTCTTTCATCTCCTCATTGTTGTCAAGGTCGTTCAGCAGCTATTGCTTGGCCGTGATCAGAGGAACTTCATCTTTAACCTTCTGCTCTGCATCTTCCTCTTCTGCTGTTCCTTCAGTTACTTGTCCAACACCCCAACCTGTTGGTATTGGGATTCCTCGGCTAACCAAATAATCAGCGTAGTTGCATTCCCCCACATCAGCAACTTCCTAGAAATACAAATCACATGAATCTTCCCTTTTCTGCATGAATCAAATTGGCAGATCATCAACCAAACTATTAAAAAAATCAGCAACTGAAAGCAGCAAAACAACACTTAAACATATTATTACCCCATGATTCGGGCATTTGTAGAAGACTCAGCCAGAGTTGCGGATTGTCATTGAGACGCGACGGATGACTCTGCGTGATTTGCAGCAGTGGCACCACACCAACGGCAGTGGGTTGCGATGAGCAATCGGCTGCGGTGCGCGTGCCGGCGAGGGTGTGATGAGACCCACAGGCGATGGTACGGGTTGTGACTTGGCGCATATCTAGTTGGTGCCTGCTGAAGAGCAGGTGGACGAGCAGCCAGCGAACATGGTTCCCAAGGCCAGAGCTTCTGATGCTAGGCAGAGTAAGTAGAGAAGAGGAGAAGCGAACGTTGGATATGTCAGTTTCATTACTTGCAGAGTAGCATAGCACCATATATAGTCATAGTCTAGGTTTGGATTCGAACCAGCTATAGGAGCACGTATTTCTTTTTTCTAAAACTCGACAACATCTCTTTATTGGTACACTAGCTTGTTCTGTACGCCTTCCCAAGTCTTTGATTTTCTTTCCCTTTTTTGCGAGGACCTGACAGCTGGGACCCACCGGAAGGGCCTCTGTATTTCGCGAAAAAAACGTTCCCCCCGCTGACATGTCGGACCCACGAGCTATATCTTCGCACGCAAGGAAGTGCCTCCTTATTACGCACAAAAAAATGAATAGCCCCCTGCTAGCTGGGACCCACCATAGTGGGAGGATTACTTGTGGGCCAACAAAGTTGACGGGGACGGAGGGCTTTGTCAACTTAGTCAATATGAACGATTCTAGCTCCAGTGACCGTACGATGTCCATCCAACGGCCGTAGTGCTTCTTCAACCTCTGGTCTTCTTGCTCCAGCCGCCCAAAGTAGCACCAGTCGTGCCGCATGCTCCTACCTCCCGTGGCCAGCTGTGCTGCCGCGGAGGCCTCACCGCCTCCTACTATTCCCACCGCTGGCCAGGCCCTGCGGCGACGGCAGCCTCACACCGCAGCCGAACCAGTGAACCCTCATACTCCTCTCCGTGCGGGCTTCCACTGCCGCGTCTTCCCCGGTTCCGCGTCGTCCCCTTCCTAGGCCTCGCCGTCGTCCACTGCTGTGGTGCTCTCCGCGCGGCGTGGTCAACATGGTCAAGGAACGACTTCCATCGAAAGAGTACTATACGTGGAGAGGCTGACAGCTGGGTCCACGGCCACAGCCCATTTTTTTTGTGATTTGCCAAGTAAGTCTCTTTGTCAGGCCTGTTGGGCTGCAAATCTTTCAAGACGAGGAGAGCTTTCTGGCCGAGAAAATGGCCCATCAGTAATGAGAAATGGGCTATACATTTTTAAAACACATCAAACCAGCAATTAGTTTCAAATATCTTTTTTTTATTTCAAGATTTTAAATTACATTAATTTTTATGCGTGGAGAATTTGTTGGATTTTCTATTGATATACATTTATTTTTAAAATCAGTTTGAATGTGAGTCGAAATTTCGGGATTAGAAACATTTCGGACCGCACCGAAATATGCAAAATTTCATATAATTTTTTAACTGTGGCCACAATTTGGGCTGTAATGCTAACAAAAAGAATATGGGCTCCAAAAAAACCCTTAAGAATTAGCAAATGGGCTGAAAATTATTAGAAATAATGGCAGATGGGCTGTATGTCATTTTTCACAGATTTGAGGCTTTCCTAAAAAAAGGTTGACGCACAAGCAGTGACTGATGGATGTCCATCCAACGGCCGTCGTGCTTCTTCAATCTCTGCTCTTCCTGCTCCAGCCGCTCAAACAGGCGCCGGCGGGACTGCCTGCTCCCTCCTCCCCGCGGCCGGCTCTGCTGCCGCGCAGGCCTCACCGCCCCATCGTACTCCCATCGCTGGCCTAGCCATCCCTCTACTCAGCCACACCTGCTGTTATTCTCCGGCGACGGCAGACAAACCAGTAAACCCTCATACAGTTGTACTCCCCTCCGCGTGGGAAACAACTGCCGAGTCTTCCCTGCCTCCGTGTCGTTCCCTTCCTAGGCCTCACCGTCGTCCACCGCCCTGGTGCTCTCGGCGCGGCCTGGTCAACGTGGTCAACGACCGACATGCATCTGAAGTGGACTGTACGTGGAGAGGCCGACAGCTGGGTCCACGGCCGCATGCAAGGAAATGCCTCGTTATTACATGCAAAATAATGATTCCTCCACCTGACATCAGGGACCCACCGAAAGGGCCTCTGTATTTCGCAAAAAAACGTTACCACCGCTGACAGCTCAGACCCACCAGCTATATCTTCGCACGCAAGGAAGTGCCTCCTTATTACGCACAAAAAAAATGAATACTCCCCCTGCTAGATGGGACCCACCATAGTGGCAGGATGACTTGTGGGCCTACTAAGTTGATGGGGATGGAGGGCTTTGTCAACTTAGTCAATAATGCACGATTCTAGCTCCAGTGACCGTACGATGTCCATCCAACGGCCGTAGTGCTTCTTCAACCTCTGGTCTTCTTGCTCCAGCCGCCCAAACCAGCGCCGGTCGTGCCTCGTGCTCCTGCCTCCCGTGGCCTGCTGCAATGCGGCGGAGGCCTCACCGCCCCCTACTACTCCCACCGCTGGCCAGGCCATCCCTCTACTCACCCACACCCCATGTTACTCCGCGGCGATGGCAGCCTCACACCGCAGCGAACCAGTGCCGTCGTACTCCTCTACGCGTGGGCATCCACTGGCGCGTCTTCCCCGGCTCCGCTTCGTCCCCTTCCTAGGCCTTGCCGTCGTCCACTACCCTAGTGCACTCATCGCGGAGTGGTCAACGTGGTCAAGGAACAGCTTCCATCGGACGTGGACTGTACGTGGAGAGGCTGACAGCTGGGTCCACGGCCGCAGCAAGGAAGTGCCTCCTTATTATGTGCAAAATAATTATTCCTCCACCTGACAACAGGGACCCATCGGACGGGCCACCAGTATTTTCTGAAAAAAAAATCGTTTCCCCCTGACTGCTGGGACCCACCATACGGGCCACCGTCTTTCACGAAAAAAACATTCCCCCCGCTGTCAGCTCGGACCCACCGGAAGTGCCCCCTTATTACGCACAAAAAATGAATACTCCCCCGGCTAGCTGGGACCCACCTTGGTGGGAGGCTGACTTGTGGGCTACTAAGTTGACGGGGATGAAGGGCTTTGTCAACTTAGTCAATATGAATGATTCTAGCTCCATTGACCATACGATGTCCATCCAACGACCATAGTGCTTCTTCAACCTCTGGTCTTCTTGCTCCAGCCGCCCAAAGCAGCGCCGGTCGTGGCGCATGCTCCTGCCTCCTGTGGCCGGCTGTGCTGCCGTGGAGGCCTCACCGCCCCCTACTATTCCCACCGCTGGCCAGGCCCTGCGGCGACAGCAGCCTCACACCGCAGCCGAACCAGTGAACCCTCGCACTCCTCTTCGCGCGCGCGCAGGCTTCCACTGTCGTGTCTTCCCCAGCTCCCTGTCGTCCCCTTCCTAGGCCTCGCCGTCATCCACCGCCCTGGTGCTCTTGGTGCGGCGTGGTCAAGGAACGACTTCCATCGGACGTGCACTGTATGTGGAGAGGCTGACAGCTGGGTCCACGGCGGCAGCAAGGAAGTGCCTCCTTATTACGTGGAAAATAATGATTCCTCCACCTGACAGCAGGGACCCACCGGACGGGCCACCGTATTTCGCGAAAAAAATGATTCCCCCCTGACTGCTGGGACCCACCAGCTACACCTTCGCACGCAAGGAAGTACCTGGCAGTCGGGACCCACCTGGTCGAAGCGTACGTAGCGTTGTCATTCTGGTCGCGAACGTGTACGTACATATATACTGGTGGATGTAGAGGCGCGCACGTGTCGTACTAGAGGCGGCCAGGGTGCAAGAAAGAAAATACGGCCACATATGTGTACATACGGGCGGGGTCTCGAACGCCTACTCGCGCATCCGTACGGCGAGGGCTCGTGTACATGGCTGGGTCGGAACGGAGAAACGGCGTCATCGTCGTGTTCATGGGTTGGAACGGAATGCGTGGTCGTTTTCTTCGGGAGGGCTTGGACGGAAGAGGTGATGGAAACGATGCCTGGCATACCACACAACGGAGGAAACGGACCTCCTACAGTCAAAACGGGGGTCCTGTTGATTGGGAGGGGTGTGGCGTACCGCAAAACGGAGGAAACGGACCTCCTACGGTCGAAACGGGGGTCCTGTTGATCGAGAGGGGTGTGGCGTACCGCAAAACGGAGGAAACGGACCTCCTACGATGAAACGGGGGTCCTGTTGATCGGGAGGGGTGTGGCGTACCGCAAAACGGAGGAAACGGACTTGTGTTGGAGCACTACGGTCGAAACGGGGGTCCTCTTCATCGGGAGGGGTGTGGCGTACCGCAAAACAGGACTCCATGGGATACTGTCCATCTCCACCGTCGACCCCCTCCAGCCTCCACGAGCTACTGTTCATCCACCGTCGACCTCCTCCAGCCTCCACGGGCTCCTGTTCATCCAGCCTCCACCGCGTGCTACTCCACCGGCTACTATTCAACCACCCCTCCACTGTCTACTGTTCATCCAGCCCTCCACACCACGGGGTCCTATTCAACCACCCCTCCACGGTCACCCCTCCACCATCTACTGTTCATCCTGCCCTCCACACCACCGGGTCCTGTTCATCCACCCCTCCACGCGCACCCCTCCACCGTCTACTGTTCATCCAGCCCTCCACCACACCACGGGGTCCTATTCATCTAGAGGCAACGCCACCGCTCACTATTCATCCACCCCCCCCCCCCCCGCAACACTCACTGTTCATCCCATTGATCGGCTTCAGTTAGCAGCAGTAGCCAAGGAATCGCTCGATCGGGTTCAGTTAACCAGCCATCGATCGATCGCTCGGGTTCAGTAACGCGTAGCTTGCAGTGCAATCGCTCGGGTTCAGTTAGAGCCCAATGCCTCGCTCGGGTTTAGTTAGAGCCAACGCCTCGCACACATGCGCGTATGTGTATGAGAGAAATGCGCATTGCTCGGCCCCCGACCTCCCACCGTAACCGGGAACTCCCCGAAATTTTCCTCCCCCTCGCTTCTACCATGGTTTTTTCTGTCATGGACGGCCCAAAGAATGTCATGCAGCTGCGTCTCCGGCCCGCCCAGGACGAAAAGCCCATTTTTTGTCATGATTTTTTGTCATAGAAGTAGGAGCCCACCACATCTATGATGATACCGGGTTTTGTCACAATTATCGTCATAGAAGTGTCATATGTATGACAGAAAAAATTTCGTTCGGCCCAAAATGTCACGGATGTGTCTTTTTTTGTAGTGGGAGGACTTCTACATCATCATAGCCTCTCTGATGAAGTGTGAGTAGTTTACCTCAGACCTTCGGGTCCATAGTTAGTAGCTAGATGGCTTCTTCTCTCTCTTTGAATCTCAATACAAAGTTCTCCCCCTCTCTTGTGGAGATCTATTCGATGTAATCTTCTTTTTGTGGTGTGTTTGTTGAGACCGATGAATTGTGGGTTTATGATCAAGTCTATCTATGAATAATATTTGAATCTTCTCTGAATTATTTTATGTATGATTGGTTATCTTTGCAAGTCTCTTCGAATTATCCGTTTGGTTTGGCCAACTAGATTGGTAGTTCTTGCCATGGGAGAAGTGCTTAGCTTTGGGTTCGATCTTGTGGTGTCCTTTCCCAGTGACAGAAGGGGCAGCAAGGCACGTATTGCATCGTTGCCATCGAGGATAACAAGATGGGGTTTATTTTATATTGCATGAATTTTTCTCTCTGCATCATGTCATCTTGCTTAAGGCGTTACTCTGTTTTTAACTTAATACTCTAGATGCATGCTGGATAGCGGTCGATGAGTGGAGTAATAGTAGTAGATGCAGACTCGTTTCGGTCTACTTGTCACGGACATGATGCCTATATACAAGATCATGCCTAGATATTCTCATAACTATGCTCAATTCTGTCAATTGCTCAACAGTAATTTGTTCACCCACCATAGAATACTTATGCTCTTCAGAGAAGCCACTAGTGAAACATATGGCCCCCGGGTCTATTCTCATCATATCAATCTCCATCACTTTAATCTTGTTTTGCTTTTTTACTTTGCTTTTACTTTTTACTTTGCATCTTTATACCAAAAATACCAAAAATATTATATCTATCAGATCTCACTCTCGTAAGTGACCGTGAAGGGATTGACAACCCCTAATCGCGTTGGTTGCGAGTAGCTATCGTTTTGTGCAGGTACGAGGGACTTGAGCGTGGCCTCCTACTGGATTGATACCTTGGTTCTCAAAAACTGAGGGAAATACTTACGCTACTCTGCTGCATCATCCCTTCCTCTTCGGGGAAAACCAACGCAAGCTCAAGACGTAGAAACGAGCTTGCGATCTACCACATAATTTGCAAAATACTATCAGGACTAAGTTCATGATAAATTAAAGTTCAATTAATCATATTACTTAAGAACTCCCACTTAGATAGACATCCCTCTAGTCACCTAAATGATCACGTGATCCAAATCAACTAAACCATGTCCAATCTTCACGTGAGATGGAGTAGTTTTCAATGGTGAACATCCCTATGTTGATCATATCTACTATATGATTCACGCTCGACCTTTTGGTCTCCAGTGTGCCGAGGTCATATCTGCATATGCTAGGCTCGTCAAGTTTAATCCGAGTATTCTGCGTGTGCAAAACTGGCTTGCACCCGTTGTATGTGAACGTAGAGCTTATCACACCCGATCATCATGTGGTGCCTCGACACGACGAACTGTCCCAACGGTGCATACTCTGGGAGAACACTTATACCTTGAAATTTAGTGAGAGATCATCTTATAATACTACCCCCGAACTAAGCAAAATAAGATTGCATAAAGGATAAACATCACATGTAATCAATATAAGTGATATGATATGGCCATCATCATCTTGTGCCTTTGATCTCCATCTCCAAAGCACCGTCATGATCACCATCATCACCGCCTTGACACCTTGATCTTCATCGAATCATCGTGGTCGTCTCGCCAACTATTGCTTCTATAACTATTGCTACCGCTTAGTGATAAAGTAAAGCAATTACATGGCGATTGCATTTCATACAATAAAGCGACAACCATATGGCTCCTGCCAATTTCCGATAACTTTTGCAAAACATGATCATCTCATGCAACAATTTATATATCATCACGTCTTGACCATATCACATCACAACATGCTCTGCAAAAACAAGTTAGACGTCCTCTATTATGTTGTTGCAAGTTTTACATGGTTGCTACGGGCTTAGCAAGAACTGTTCTTACCTATGCATCAAAACCACAACGATTTTTCGCCAAGTGTGTTGTTTTAACCTTCAACAAGGACCAGGTGTAGCCACACTCGATTCAACTAAAGTTGGAGAAATAAACACTTACTAGCCACCTGTGTGCAAAGCATGTCGGTAGAACCAGTTCACGTAAGCGTACACGTAATGTCGTTCTGAGCCGCTTCATCCAACAATACCACCGAATCAAAGTATGACATGCTGGTAAGTAGTATGACTATTATCGCCCACAACTCCGTGTGTTCTAATCGTGCAAATAACATCTACGCATAGACCTGGCTCTAATACCACTGTTGGGGAACACAGTAATTTCAAACAATTTCCTATGATCACGCAAGATCTATCTAGGTGATGCATAGCAACGAGAGGGAAGAGTGTTGTCTACGTACCCTCGTAGACTGAAAGCGGAAGCGTTATGACAACGCGGTTGATGTAGTCATACATCTTCATGATCCGGCCGATCCTAGCATCAAAGGTACGGCACCTCCGCGATCTGCACACGTTCAGCTCGGTGACGTCCCATGAACTCTAGATCCAGCTGAGGTCGAGTGAGAGTTTTGTCAGCACGATGGCGTGATGACGGTGATGATGAAGTTACCGACGCAGGGCTTTGCCTAAGCACTACAACGATATGACCGAGGTGGAAATCTATGGAGGTGGGCACCGCACACAGCTAAACAATCAACTTGTGTGTCTATGGGGTGCCCCCTCCCCCGTATATAAAGGAGTGGAGGAGGGGAGGGCCGGCCCTCTCAATGGCGCACCCAAGTGGGGTGTCCTACTCCTAGTAGGAGTAGGCTTCCCCCCTTCCCTAGTTGGGGTAGGAGAAGAAGGAAGAGGAAGAGGGAGAGAAGGAAAGGGGGGTCGGCCCCCTTCCCAATTCGGATTGGGCTTGGGGGGCGCCCCCACCATGGCTGCCTCCTCCTCTCTTCCACCATGGCCCATTATGGTGTTGGGGAACGCAATAATTTCAAAATTTTCCTACGCACACGCAAGATCATGGTGATGCATAGCAACGAGAGAGGAGATGTAACATCCCAAATTTTCAATTTGGAATGTTATACATAGATCATTCATGCATATCATATTTTATTGCATTTCGTTTCGCGATCCTCGAAATCCTAAGCAACTCAAGGACCCCCGGAGAGAGTTGGGGATTTCCCTGTTTTCATATTTGAGTTTTATCAAATATCGAAACGAGGATTTTTGGTTTTAATTATTTTTCTCTCCGAAAATATTTCATATTAAAATATATGAAAGGAGATAATATGACTTCTCCAAAATAAATGAAATATTGGAGGAAAAATATTAAAATCAAATATTTGATTTTATTTGGAGTTTATTGCTATTTTATTTGAATTAGAAAAATTGCACGTTTTTCAAAGTTGCATTTTAGGGCCAAGAAAATGTTCATCTCGTTCTAAATATTTTATTTAGACGGTGAAATTTTGTTTTGGCATTCTTAGATTTTTATTTTATTTTATAGGATTTTTTTTAATTTCGGTGAAATTATTTTTAAAAAAAACTTTCCTCCGCCGACTGGGCCGAAGCCCAAGTCAGCCGGGCCACCTCCCCGCGCCGTCTCCTTCCAGGAGAACGGGAGCGCGCCGCCGCCCGCGATGCCGAGTCCGGCCGGGACTCTCTGCGCCGCTTGCCCCTCGCCCAAGCAAGAACCCCTCCTATAAGTACCCTGCCCCGCCCCCGATTTCTGCCACCACCGCCACACCCCGCCGCAACCGGAGCCACCCCGCGCCGCCCCGCCTTTGTCGGGCCACCGCCGCCGAGCGCCGCTGCCGCGCCGCCCACCGCCGCAGCCCCGCCTCACCAGAGTCACCGCCCTGCCTCGCCGAACCTCGCTGGAGGTAAAGCCGTTGTTCGTTTTTTTGTTTTTTAAAAAGAACCGATCCGGTTTTTTTGGGAAAGCCTAAGTTTTTTTTTGAATAGAACAGTTCGTTGGTTTTTCCCGGTTTAGTATTTAGCGGACGTTCGTCCGTACATTCGTTTTAACGAACTGTGTTCACTCGTTAGCCACAGACAGCGAACATTCGTACGTTAGCCTGTTCGTCAGTTTTTCTTTTTCTCGGATTTTCTGCGATTATTTTCGATCGCGATTTCTAATCCGATTTTCATTTTAGTTTATCTTTTCGCTCGTTTGTCAGAATCAGGTGATTCAAGCGCCTAGATCTTCATCTGAAAACCCTCTTTCTGTTTAATCAATTTGAGCAAGGTTTTGATACTGTAAAATTTGACTTTAGTCCAGAATAGTAAATGGACCTTGTTTCTTTCGCAGTTTGAGTTTTGTTGCCTCGTTTGATTTGATTCTTTTTGCAAACCGAAGTTCTTAAGTTGAACTTTCTGGTTAGACCTTCTTATTTGAGCTCTATCCATGCTTCCTTGCTTGATTGCTTATGTATGCTATTTCTTGTTTGCAATAGAACACCCGGAGTGCGAAGCGTGCTACTTCGAATCTTTAGGTTTTGCGGATCATCAGCAAGGCAAGTAACACTTTGATCATACCCCTTTATCACCCAGTTTTATGCATTAGCTCCAATCCTCAAACACTGCATGATTAGGATGTGATTAACTTGTGGGTTGGGAAGTAGTTAATGAGGTAGAACCTATTGCCCTGTTATTATCAAACCCTTGGGAGTTACTTCTACGTATTGCTTATATTGCTATGCTATGTTCGTAGACGTGGTTTGGGTGAGTGAAAGCCATGATAGATGTGAGATTGTTAATTAATGGTTCAACTTAAGGTGGCAACTTGAATACACATCTGGGTGGATTGTTTGTTGGGCACCTAGAGAATCCAGTGTTGTCCTAGGATATCCTCGAGTACCTGTGTGATAATCCTAAGGTCCGCCACCCAGGCTCAAAGGGAACTGAGATATTTAATGCTAGAAACTACAATCTTGAATGTTTACTGGGCTTCTTGCGTAACCCGCCATCGGGGCTGACCCGGCCCCTCCTGGGCGGGTCTCAACTGATAGTAATATCCCCAACAGTAATGCTACATCCCGTAACTAACTCATTAGCTACATTTCTTGCAAGGCTTATAGTGACCAGAGATACATTACCAAGAGGGCCCAGAGATACATCTTCGACAATCGGAGTGACCAATCCTAATCTTGATCCATGACAACTCAACAAACACCATCGGAGACACCTGTAGAGCACCTTTATAATCACCCAGTTAAGTTGTGATGTTTGGTAGCAAACAAAGTGTTCCTCCAGTACTCGGGAATTGCATGATCTCATAGTCATAGGAACATGTATAGTTGTGGAGAAAGCAATAGCAACAAACTAAACGATCATCGTGCTAAGCTAACGGATGGGTCAAGTCAATCACATCATTCTCTAATGATGTGATCCCGTTAATCAAATGACAACTCATGTCTATGGTTAGGAAACATAACCATCATTGATTCAACGAGCTAGTTAAGTAGAGGCAAACTAGTGACACTCTGTTTGTCAATGTATTCACACATGTACTAAGTTTCCGGTTAATACAATTCTAGCATGAATAATAAACATTTATCATGATATAAGGAAATATAAATAACAACTTTATTATTGCCTCTAGGGCATATGTCCTTCATATGGCCCATTAACTCCCCGGGGGGTTCCGGTAACCTCCTGGTACTCCGGAAAAATTCCCGAAGCACTCGGAACCTTTCCGGTGTCCAAACATAGCCTTCCAATATATCAATCTTTATGTCTCAACCATTTCGAGACTCCTCGTCATGTCCGTGATCACATCCGGGACTCCGAACAACTTTTGGTACTTCAAAACACATAAACTCATAATACCGATTGTCATCGAACGTTAAGCGTGCGGACCCTATGGGTTCGAGAACTATGTAGACATGACCAAGACTCACTTCTAGTCAATAACCAATAGTGGAACCTAGGTGCTCATATTGGTTCCTACATATTCTACGAAGATCTTCAACGGTCAAACCGCATAACAACATACGTTGTTCCCTTTGTCATCAGTATGTTACTTGCCCGAGATTCGATCGTCGGTATCATCATACGTAGTCAAATCTCGTTACTGGAAAGTTCCTTTACTTGTTACGTAATACTTCATCCCGCAACTAACTCATTAGTCACAATGCTTGCAAGGCTTATAGTGATGAGTATTACCGAGAGGGCCCAGAGATACCTCTCCAAAACACAGAGTGACAAATCCTAATCTCGATCTATGCCAACGCAACAAACACCTTCGGAGAGACCTGTAGAGCATCTTTATAATCACCCAGTTACGTTGTGATGTTTGATAGCACACTAAGAGGGAGTTGCATAATCTCATAGTCATAGGAACATGTATAAGTCATGAAGAAAGCAATAGCAATAAAGTAAATGATCATAGTGCTAAGCTAACGGATGGGTCTGTCCATCACATCATTCTCTAATGATGTGATCCCGTTCATCAAATGACAACACATGTATATGGCTAGGAAACTTAACCATCTTTGATTGACGAGCTAGTCAAGTAGAGGCATACTAGGGACACTCTGTTTGTCTATGTATTCACACATGTACTAAGTTTCCGGTTAATACAATTCTAGCATGAATAATAAAAAATTATCATGATATAAGGAAATATAAATAACAACTTTATTATTGCCTCTAGGGCATATTTCCTTCATGTCAACCACCACTGCATTTAGAATTCCCGGATGGCGATCCGATATGACACAAATTTCCCTTTCAGCCGGTAATACCCTTGTTCTCAATTGACCCAAGAACCACTCCTAGTTATCATTGTTCTCCACCTTAACCAAAGCGAAAGCCAAAGGCAACACCCGGTTATTGGCATCACTTGCTATAGCAACCAATAAAGTTCCCTTGTATTGTCCGGTCAAGAACGTGCCATCAATGGAGATGACAGGCCGACAATGCTCAAAAGCCCTCACGCATTGCTCAAAGACCCAAAATGCACGGCCAAATACTCGGACGGTCCTCCCGTTGTGAATCAATGTTTGGTGCCCATGAGGCTCGACCACATGAACCATGCCTGGGTTTGTGGCGGCCATAGCTAGCAACAACCTAGGGAGTTGGTTGTATGCTTCCTACCAATTGCCATACAACATCTTGAATGCGGCTTGCTTCGCCTTCCATGCCTTGCCGTACTTCACCTTGTAATGAAAGATGGCTTTCACAAGGTCAATGACACTCTTGATTCTCATTGTTGGAAGTGTGGATATTTGGTTGGAAAACCTGTAAGAGATGAACTCGGACGTGAGTTGTTTGTGTTGTTGGTACACAAGATCACCATCTGCATTCTTGTGTCGGCACATGTGACTTGGTACACAACTCACTATGCGCCAAGTGGGACCTCCTTTCCATGGCCTTGCACGCACAATCCATGGACATCTTGGCACTTCACACTTAACCGTGTAACGCACATTGACGTCCGAGTTGGCCACTCTATGTGCATGATAATGCGTAACTAAGTAGTTGTCGAGCCACATCTTCAATTCCAAGAAGTATTCAAACTCACAACCGGGGTATATCCCGTTCTTGCCGTCTTCCAAATCACGGTGAAAACTTGGACTAGCTCCAAGAGATATACATTTGCCACCATCTACAATGGCTTCATCCGCGAGACTAAGATCCTTGAACAATGGTGTCTTGTGATACCGCCCGAATACAGATGGTGGGATAGACCCCGGTAGCCTCATCCGCACCTTAGCAGATTTCAAGACATCAGGGCTAGCCTAGCCCCTCGGTCTGACCGGCCGCAAGGCCAGCCTCCATGGCCGGCTGGAGCCAACTGACCGCCTCCTAGAAGGCGGGCACCTCAGAAGGCGGCAAGGTTATGGGCTGACTCCCGGCAGGCGGCCCATCGCTACCTCAAAGTCTGCACCCACCTGCTACGACAAGACCGGGCATGGCAACAGTGCCACCTGCCACCCCCGAATCCTGGAAGGAACGTGGCTATAGTGCAGACGTACCAGGCGGACACCCTTTTCCTGGCACGGCACTGTAGCCACACGACCTGTGACGACACCTACGTCAGGCCAGGCCATGCCCCTTCAACGGGCGGTCGGTACGGTCCGCAAGCGGTGGGCCCCACCAACCTGCGTGTACCAGAAGACGACAAGGCCTGAGCAGGCGGCCTCAAGGGAAGGTCGACTCCTAGCAGGCGGCCGCCCCTCCCCTTGGAGTCTATGCACAATTAACCATAGGTGACGGGGTGTGTCTACAGTGATCGCTCGCCAAGCGGCAGCATTGTAGCCATGCGCCCCCCGACCAAGCCATCGTCATTAGGGGAAAGGCTACAGTGCAGCCTGGTCCCCCTGGCCCACAGGCAGCAGGCCCTACCTGTCGGCCAAGATCACGGCAGCCGGTGGGACCCACCAGGCAGCGGTCCCCAGCAGCCGGCGGAGAAGCCTGAGCCCAGAGACACTGACGGCCGGGTCCCAGGACCAGCCGGATTACCATTGTACCCGTGGGGGTAGGCCTATATAAACCCCCCAGGGTCACCCATGCAAAGGGTTCAGCCCCTCTAGATCACACACACACCCATAGCTAGGGAGGAGTAGTGCAAGCAACCTTCTTCCTCCTCTAGCCCGAACAGCTCACGAAGCATCCTTATACTTACTATTGATCATAGTGATCCGGAGACCCCGCAGAGCAGGATTAGGGGTGTTATCTCCATGGAGAGCCCCGAACCTGGGTAAGACTCGACGTCGTTTGCGGTCTTGCCTACTCCCGCTTCTAGAGCCCGACAACGCTCTATTGACCCCCTACATGGTTAGCCACCCGTTGGCATATGTCGAGGAAATACCATGACATTTGGCGCCCATCATGGGGCAAGGCGCACCATTGTCTAGAGACACGTTCTGTACGGGAACCCATTTCCTTCCCCGTGAGTGCAGCCAGCCCGGCTCGCCCGTTGGCGTCTGCGCCGACGATCTGCGCGGTGTGGAGGCCGCCTGCGCCGCGAGCTCCCTTGCTGATCTCCTCGGCGGCGTCCACCTCGCCGACAAGCCTGCTCCCGACGTGGGTTTGGCCAGCTTCAAGAGCTGCCTCGTCGACCTCCTCGACAAGCTCCACATCGTCGACGAGCCCGCCTACGACCTGGAGTCCGTTGACTCCACCGATCTGCCCGTCGAGATGGTCAACGACTCTGACGCGGCAAACGCCTACCCCGACCACGTAGAGATCATTGATGACCCGCTCCCTCCCGCGGACAGCTTCACCAGCACCAGCACCGTCACGGGGTGCTGGTCATCGGTCAGGACGGAGCCTCGGCCGGTGCGGGCCAGGACCCGATCCGTTCGACCCTGTAGGTCGTCGCCACCCCAGTCGAGGACGGCGCGGACAGCGCAACCCTAGAGGCATACCGCCTTTTGCTCCTCGACAGTGCCAAGCAGCTGGCCGCTGCGAAGCGCCTCGCCGAGGCCTACCCGCGCAAGCTCGACCGCGCCATAGGTGGCACTCCGGCTGCTGGAGAGCCCAGCCGGCTGGGCGCAGTCCGGCATCGCGGCTCCACCATCGCTAGCATCTTCAGGGCCGACCACCCTATCTACACCACGCCCGCCAAGAACCTACGCGCCGCCAAGGCGGCAGCAGAAGAATTGGACAACCTAGAGGCGACGAGAAGCGCAACATGATGGAGCGCCTTCAGCCGCTCCTCGACGCGGCCGCCATCCAGCAGGAAGCCGCCGCGCGGCTGAACCCGGCATGCCGGATGAGACCCGCCTCCATCGCCAAGAGCACGGTGCGACCTCTCGGTCCCTAACAGGCGGCCAAGGCGACCCCAAGTCGGCTACAAGCCACAGTCGGCGCACACACATCTCGATTGAGCGCGACGCCGATGGCCGCCCAAGAGCAGTGGAACGGCGCAATGACTGCCCGCTTCCCCCGCGCAGGGAGAGGTGCGCTTTACCGCCTCCGATTGGGCACCTGACTCTCGGAGACCGACTAGGTCACCGTGAGGGAATTGGAGAAAATGATGCCCACCATCGGATCGACCGACTTGTTCGGTCCCTGGCGGAAGAAGAAGAAGAAGATACGGCCAGCCCGCCTTGTTTTGGCCCCCGCATCTGAAACGATCCCTTCCCCAAAGGATTCTCGCTACCACGAGACACTCACAAGTACAACGGCTCCATGAAGCCGGAAGATTGGCTAGCCGACTACTCCACCACCGTCAACATAGCAAATGGCAACAAGCGTGTTGCCATGAAGTACATTCTGCTCATGCTCCAGGGCACGGCCCGGACATGGCTGAACAGCCTCAAGCCGCACAACGTCAACAGTTGGCTAGACTTCTCCGACGTCTTCGTCCGCAACTTCACCAGCAGCTACAAGCGGCCACCCAAGCCTCGCCAACTCTCCTTGTGCGTCCAAGGCCCGACTGAGTCCACTCGTGACTATCTGACACACTGGGGCGAGCTGTGCAACTCCTGCAAAGGGGTGCACAAGGTGCAGGCCATAGAGTACTTCACGGTCGGGTGCCGACAGGGCACCTTGCTCAAGCACAAGCTTCTCTGCGACGAGCCAGCCACTCTAGATGAACTGCTGGTCATAGCAGACAAGTACGCTACGGCCGACTCCTCCATGAAGTCGGAACTCCGGGTGGACGCGGCCGGGAAGGTGCTCCCTCCGGCTTCCCAAACGCCAGCTAGTGACGCCAACCGGCGCCAGCAAAATGACAACAAGCACAAGGCCCAGCAGCCGGCAGGTAGCAGCAGTCGAAGAGCAGCAGCTGACTGGTCAGCCCAGCACCAAGCGGCAGAAAACTGGCAAGGGAGCATGGCTGCCCGCCCTCTCCTTTGAGCAAGCCCTTGACACCCCGTGCAAGTTCCACAGTGGTGCGAACCATCCAACCACACCACTCGGAAGTGCAACTGGCTAGCTCGGATCGCTAAGGGCGAGGCCATCTCGCCTCCCCCACTAGCCGGTCCTCCAGCTCCAGCCGTTCAGCAGCCGGCAGCCTGACCAGTCGGCATCGTTCAAGATGAGTTCCCTGAAGAGCATGCCGCTTACATCGTCTTCACAAGCCAAGCCAGCGACAAGCACAACAGGCGGCAGCAGCATAAAGAGGTCAATACTGTCAGTACAGAAGCTCCCACCCGCATGCACTGGTCCGAGAAGCCTATCACTTGGAGCCAAGCTGACCACCCGGCTGTGATGCCCAACCCGGGCTCATATGCCCTGGTGCTCGAAGCAACCTTTGCAAAGGAGAGGCGAAACTGTCGTTTTGGCCGAGTGCGCTGATAGATGGTGGCAGTAGCATGGACCGACTGGGCATCAAGGCCAAGCAACTTCAGCCAAGCCGGACTGTTTTTCACGGCATAGTTCCGGGCATGTCCTGCTGCCCAATTGACAAGATAAAGATTGACGTCCTCTTCGGAGACAGAGATCATTTCTGCCGCGAGCCAATCTGGTTTGAGGTGGTTGATACTCCTCCGACGTATCTACTTTTCCAAACACTTTTGCCCTTGTTTTGGACTCTAACTGGCATGATTTGAATGGAACTAACCCGGACTGACGTTGTTTTCAGCAGAATTGCCATGGTGTTATTTTTGTGCAGAAATAAAAGTTCTCGTAATGACCTGAAAATCAACGAAGATTATTTTTGGAATATATAAAAAATACTGGAAGAAAGATCCACGTCAGGGGGCCCACACCCTGTCCACGAGGGTGGGGGGCGCGCCCTACCCCCTGGGCGCGCCCCCTTCCTCATGGGCCCCCTGACGCTCCACTGACATCAACCTTGACTCCATATATTCACTTTCGGGGAGAAAAAAAAATCAAAGACAAGCATTCATCATGTTTTACGATACGGAGCCGGCACCAAGCCCTAAACTCTCTCTGGAGGGCTGATCCGGAGTCCGTTCGGGGCTCCGGAGAGGGGAATCCATCACCATCGTCATCATCAACCTTCCTCCATCACCAATTTCATAATGCTCACCGCCGTGTGTGAGTAATTCCATCGTAGGCTTGCTGGACGGTGATGGGTTGGATGAGATTTATCATGTAATCGAGTTATTTTTGTTAGGGTTTGATCCCTAGTATCCACTATGTTCTAAGATTGATGTTGCTATGACTTTGCTATGCTTAATGCTTGTCACTAGGGTCCGAGTGCCATGATTTCAGATCTGAACCTATTATGTTTTCATCAATATATGAGAGTTCTTGATCCTATCTTGCAAGTCTATAGTCACCTATTATGTGTTATGATTCGTTAACCCCGAAGTGACAATAATCGGGACCACTACCGGTGATGACCGTAGTTTGAGGAGTTCATGTATTCACTATGTGTTAATGCTTTGGTTCGGTACTCTATTAAAAGGAGGCATTAATATCCCTTAGTTTCCAATAGGACCCCGCTGCCATGGGAGGGTAGGAAAAAAGATGTCATGCAAGTTCTTTTCCATAAGCATGTATGACTATATTCGGAATACATGCCTATATTACATTGATGAACTGGAGCTAGTTCTGTGTCACCCTATGTTATGACTATTACATGATCGATCACATCCAGCATAATTCTCCATCACCGATCCAATGCCTACGAGCTTTTCCATATATTGTTTTTCGCTTATTTACTTTTCCACTGCTACTGTTACAATCACTACAAAACCCAAAAAATACTACTTTTGCTACCGTTACCACTACTATCATATTACTTTGCTACTAAATACCTTGCTTCAGATATTAAGTTTCCAGGTGTGGTTGAATTGACAACTCAGCTGCTAATATTTGAGAATATTCTTTGGCTCCCCTTGTGTCGAATCAATAAATTTGGGTTGAATACTATACCCTCGAAAATTGTTGCGATCCCCTATACTTGTGGGTTATCACGAACATTTTTTGGCGCCGTTGCCGGGCTGCATAGCTCTATTCTTTAAGTCACTTGGTATTTATATCTGCTGATCATTATGAAGAACTTGAAAGATCAAAGAACCAAGATTTTTCCCTCAACTACGAGGGGAGGTAAGGAACTGCCATCTAGCTCTGCACTTGATTCACCTTCTGTTTTGAGTAAGCTTGCGACACCTAAACCTGCTTCTGCTATTCATTCTGATATGTCACATGTTATTGATGATGCCACTTCTACTATGCATGATACTTATGATGAAACTACTTCTATGCTTGATAATATTGTGCCACTAGGTGAATTTGTTGATGAACAACTTGCTAGGGCTAGAGAGAATGAAATTATTGAAACTAATAATATTCGTGAAAGTGATGATGAAGATTCTCCCCCTAGATATGAATTGCCTATTGTGCCTGAGGGTTATGTTATGGATGAAGAAACTGCTAGAGACTTTCTTGCCTGCAATGATAGATCTGATCTTAAGAAATTATTAGCTAATCTTAAAGAAAAATCTCTGAATGCTAGAATGAAATATGATCCTGCTTATGCTACTTCACCTATCTTTATTACTGTTAAGGATTATGATTTCTCTGTCGATCCTGAGATAATTACTTTGGTTGAATCTGATCCTTTTTATAGCTATGAATCTAAAATTGTTGTGGCACATCTTACTAAATTAAATGATATAGCTACCCTGTTCACTAATGATGAGAAAACTCGCTACTATTATATCCTTAAATTATTTCCGTTCTCATTAAAGGGTGATGCTAAGATATGGTTTAATTCTCTTGATCCTGGTTGTGTGCGTAGTCCCCAGGATATGATTTACTACTTCTCTGCTAAATATTTCCCCGCTCATAAGAAACAAGCTGCTTTAAGGGAAATATATAATTTTGTGTAAATTGAAGAAGAGAGTCTACCACAATCTTGGGGAGGCTTCTCCAATTACTTAATGCTTTTCCTGATCATCCTCTCAAGAAAAATGAAATACTTGATATCTTTTACAATGGACTAACCGATGCTTCCAGAGATTTCCTAGATAGTTCTGCTGTTTGTGTTTTCAGGGAAAGAACAGTTGATCAAGCTGAAAATTCTATTGAATAATATGTTTACCAATGAAAATAATTGGACACTTCCTGAACCAACTCCTAAGCCAACTCCGAAGAAAAGGGGTATTCTATTTATCAGTCATGAAGATATGCAAGAGGCAAAGAAATCTATGAAAGAAAAAGGTATAAAAGCTGAAGATGTTAAGAATTTACCTCCTATTGAAGAAATACATGGTCTTAATTCATCACCTATTGAAGAAACATACTGTCTTGATAACCCGACATAGGTAGTAAAGATAAATTCTCTCTATATATTTGATGAAGGTGATATTCCTCGTAGTAAGTCTGCTAGCCAATGCTTAGATGAGTTCGATAATTTTATTGTTAAACAAGAAAACTTCAATGCTTATGTTGGTAGACAATTGAAACATAATGCTTATACAATTGAACACTTGAGTGATTATATGGCCAGTGTTAAAGGTGAACTTAAACTTATTAGTAAACATGCTTCTATGGTTACCACTCAAGTAGAACAAGTACTTAAAGCTCATAATGATTTTCTTAATGAATTAAACAATAAGAAAAATGATAATGATCTTAGAGTTATGACTAGAGGAGGCAAAATGACTCAGGAGCCTTTGTCTCCTGAGGGCCATCCTAAGAGAATTGACCAAGATTCTCAGAGAAATAACGTTGATGCACCTAGTCCTTCTAAAAGGAAGAAAAAGAAAAATGATAGGACTTTGCATGCTTCTAGTGAACCTGTTGTTGACACACCTAAGAATCCCAATGATATTTCTATTTCTGATGCTGAAACACAATTTGGTAATGAACATGAACCTAGTGATAATGTTAATAATGATGTTCATGTTGATTCTCAACCTAGTAATGATAATGATGTAGAGATTGAACCTGTTATTGATCTTGATAACCCACAATCAAAGAATCAACATTATGATAAGAGAGACTTTGTTGCTAGGAAGCACGGTAAAGAAAGAGAACCATGGGTTCAAAAACCCATGCCTTTTCCTCCTAAACCATCCAAGAAAAAGGATGAGGAGGATTTTGAGTGCTTTGCTGAAATGATTAGACCTATCTTTTTGCGTATGTGTTTGACTGATATGCTTAAAATGAATCCTTATGCTAAGTATATGAAAGATATTGTTACAAATAAGAGAAAGATACCGGAAGCTTAAATTTTCACCATGCTTGCTAATTACACTTTTAAGGGTGGAATACCAAAGAAACTTGGAGATCCAGGAGTACCAACTATACCATGCTCCATTAAAAGAAACTATGTTAAAACTGCTTTATGTGATCTTGGAGCCGGTGTTAGTGTTATGCCTCTCTCTCTCTCTTTATATTGTAGACTTGATTTGAATAAGTTGACACCTACTGAAATATGTTTGCAAATGGCTGACAAATCAACTGCTATACATGTCGGTATTGGTGAGGATGTGCCTGTTGTGGTTGCAAACGTTACTATCTTAACGGACTTTGTTATTCTTGATATTCCCGAGGACGATAGTATGTCTATCATTCTTGGAAGACCCTTTTTGAATACTGCAGGGACTGTTATTGATTGCACCAAAGGCAATGTCACTTTTCATGTTAATAGTAATGAGCATACGGTACACTTTCCAAGGAAACAACCTCAAGTCCACAGCATCAATTCTATTGGAAAATTTTCAACAATCACTATTGGAGGTTTTGAATTTCCTCTTTCTACTGTCAAGAAGAAATATGATATTCTTATTGTTGGGGATGTGCATATCCCTGTTGAGGTAACCTAGTGTTATTCGAAAATTCTCCGGTTTCATGTTATTCGAAATGAGTTTGTTAACAAGACCTGGTCAACCTTGTTAGTGGATTCCTTTTGATGAGCATGAGATGGATGAATTTAGAAAACCCAACTCTCTGTACCCTCCTTTTACTTTCTGTTATTTATATTAAATAAAGAAAAATAGTATTTTCTGTCTGTTTTCTGAATTATCCATGAAAAAATACCCTGAAAATAAAAGTTTTCCAAATGCCCTGAAATTTAAATATGATTTTTTCTGGAATATTTGTGAATATCTGGCACTGAGAACACATCAGGGGGAGCAAGCACCTGGCCACGAGGGTCCAGGGTGCGCCCACCCCCCTGGGCGCGCCCCTGTCTCATGGGCCCATGGTGGCTCCCCTCCACTTATTCCAGCCACCACACACTCCTTCCTCCCAAAAAAATCACCAACCAGCTCAAGCACGAGTTCTAGCTCATCTTGCTGCCATTTTCGATCTCCTAACTCAAAGCTCCATTCACAAAACTGCTTTGGGGGATTGTTCTTTGGTATGTGACTCTTCCAATGGTCCAATTAGTTTTTGTTCTAGTGATTTATTCATTGCAAATTTTTGCTGCTTAGGTGACCATGTTCTTGAGCTTGCATGTCAAATTTATATGGTCAAAAGTAGTTTTAATGCATGATATTGCCTCTAGGCACTTGTAGGAGTAGTTGCTATCAATATTGTTGAGTTTGGTTCACTTTTATTTCGAGTTACTAAAAATTTCAGAAATTTTTAGAAAAAGATGAAGAGATTTTTGAGGGGCTCATAGAGCCGAAGCTCGAAGGATAAGCAAAGTGAGGAGGATAAGAGACCCAAATACAATCTCCCTCGCACCGCGGAAGTTCGGCCGTGTGAATGGCCTTGTGATAATTTCTTGAGAGCAGCCGGGATTTATGATGATTTTTATGAGTTGGCTGAGAATGCAGGCCTCTCCGCTTTCCTCCACGACCAACGCGAATAGTATCTCTTACTCACCAATATCTTTGTGCAAAAATTCCATTTCCATGCTAGGAGCTCACCCCCTTCGGTGGAATTTTATTTATATGATGAGCATAAGGAGATGTCACTTCATGATTTTTGTCGGGTTTGTTTGATCCCTTTTGAGGGCAGTGTAGAGGAAGCACATTGTGATGATGTGGAAGGGTTTACTGATACAATTGCTGTAGGGGAAACGAGGAAGGTTCCGATGGAAGAATTACTAGCATACATTTTCCTGTTTTACATTACTTTGCAATATTTGCTAGTAGATGCTTGATTCGTCGCAGAAACTGTGGCAACCTTAGTGACCCTGATATTGTTATTTTGTGCCATGCCTTGTCCCGTGTAAATAGTTTTATTTCTTTTCTTGTTCTTTGGGGGTCGAGAGGAGAAGACCATAATGAAAATTGAGTGACTCTCTTATGCATTATTGTTGATCTAACAAAGAGCCCATATTACCTTGTCTTCTCTCTTGAATTGAATGCTTGCAGATTCCAGCTTAGACCAATGCACGTGCACTATTATTATTATTATCCACACTATTCGGTCATGCAAGTGAAAGGCAATAATGATGATTATATGATGAACTTATTGAGATAAGAAAAGCTGGTATGAACTCGACCTCTCTTGTTTTGTAAATATGATTACTTCATCATTCCTGATTCAGCCTATTATGAATAAACATGTTTGCAATGACAATTAGAGATTGTAGTTGCTTATGCCATGCTTAATTAGCTAGGATCTTATAATGGTTTACCTTGCATGCCAACATGCTATTAAAATGGTTGTGATGTGGTATGATAGGGTGGTATCCTCCTTTGAAAGATTCGAGTGGCTTGACTTGGCACATGTTCACGCATGTAGTTGAAACAAAATCAACATAGCATCCATGATATTTATGTTCATGGTGCATTATATCCTACTCATGCTTGCATTCGGTGGTGATTAATTTTAATGCATGTTCATGACTGTTGTCGCTCTCTAGCTGGTCGCTTCCTAGTCTTTTGCTAGCCTTCACTTGTACTAAGCGGGAATACTGCTTGTGCATCCAATTCCATAAACCCCAAAGTTGTTCCATATGAGTCCACCATACCTACCTATATACGGTATCTACCTGCCATTCCAAGTAAATTTGTATGTGCCAAACTCTAAACCTTCAAATAAACATTCTGTTTTGTATACTCAAATAGTTCATGTATCAACTAGGGTTGTCTGTATCTTCCATGCTAGGCGGGTTATTCTCAAGAGGAGTGGACTCCGCTCCTCACTCACGAGAAAATGGCTGGTCACTGGGATGCCCAGTCCCATGCTTTATGCAAATCAAATCAAAATAACCTAAAAAACTCCCCCGGGACTCTTGTTAGTTGAAGGCACTCGTTGTTTCGAGCAAGCCATGGATTGATGCTTGTTGGTGGAGGGGGAGTATAAACTTTACCATTCCATTTGGGAACCGCCTATAATGTGTGTAGCATGGAAGATATCAAGATCTCTCAGTTGTTATGTTGACAATGAAAGTATACCGCTCAAAATATTATTCATATCTATTTCAAAACCAATCTCTGGCACCTCTACAAATCCCTTCTTCCCTCAGCGAAGGGCCTATCTATTTACGTTTATGTTGAGTCATCATCCTCTTATTAAAAAGCACCAGTTGGAGAGCACCGCTATCATTTGCATCCATTAATGTTAGTTACATTGAGTATGACTTGACTAGATCTCTTTTACCATGAATTACAATGTCTAGTCAGTCCTTGTCAGGACCCCGATTCCAAGTCACACCGATCTAGCCTGTAACACCTCATATCACATTGCGGCCTCACGCACGGTATTCCCACGTGTGTCGCCTTACCATGGCCCGGGACTGTTTGTGCCTTTTGGCTCACGTATATGATAGTGTCGCTAGCATCCAAATGATAGAGAACCCGGGCCGACATGGCTAGTCGTGAACCCAAAGCGGCACTAACCTATGGGGACAGGCATACATGAATCACATCGAGCATGTTGGTCAGCAGTGTGTGAATCTGGGCTGTAGCACTGGGCTAACAGGACTCCGGGAACCCGGGTTGTAGCAGGCTAGGCAGGACTCCGGATGTCACCGTGTGACATTTCCCCGAAGGGACAGACACAGGAACCAAGTGAAACACATGCCGGCCAGTCAAGTGTCCTGAGCAGTAGTGTTGGGCTAGCAGGACTCCGGTGAACCGGGCTGTAGCGGACTACTATGGCTCATGGAAGCACTAGACTACATTTCCCCATAAGAGAGGCTACCAAGGATAAACAACTAGATTCTCGGATTGTCACGCCCTCGATGCGGCTATATCTCCCACGTGTCAAAGCACGACTTAGAGGCATAACCGCATTGAAAGCAATGTCGCAAGTGAGGTAATCTTCACACAACCCATGTAATACATAAGGGAAAGAGATACATAGTTGGCTTACAATCGCCACTTCACACAAATGCATGAATAAAGCATTACATCATCCAAATACAATCAGGGCCCGACTACGGAGCCAAAATAAAAGAAGATTACCCCAAATGCTACACAGATCCCCGATCGACCCCAACTGGGCTCCACTACTGATCAACTAGAACGAAACAACACAAAGGATAAGATCTTCAAAGAGCTCCTCCTTGAGCTCGGTTGCGTCACCTGGAATGGCATCATCGGCACTTGCAAGCTGGTTTTGGAAGTATCTGTGAGTCACGGGGACTTAGCAATCTGACACCCTCGCGATCAAGACTATTTAAGCTTATGGGTAAGGTAAAAGGTATGAGGAGGAGCTGCAGCAAGCGGCTAGCATATATGGTGGCTAACATGCGCAAATGAGAGCGAGAAGAGAAGGCAAAGCACGATCGAGAAACTATGATCAAGAAGTGATCCTAGAATAACCTACGTCAAGCATAACTCCAACACCGTGTTCACTTCCCAGACCCCGCCAAGAAGAGACCATCACGGTAACACACACGGTTGATGTATTTTAATTAAGGTCAACTTCAGGTTTTCTACAACTGGACATTAACAAATTCCCATTTGCCCATAACCGCGGGCACGGCTTTCGAAAGTTCAAATCCCTGCAGGGGTGTCCCAACTTAGCCCATGACAAGCTCTCACGGTCAAAGAAGGATATTCCTTCTAGCGGGAAGACACGATCAGACTCGGAATCCCGGTTACAAGACATTTCGACAGGTAAAACAAGACCAGCAAAGCCGCCCGATACACAGACAAATCCCGATAGGAGCTGCACATATCTCGTTCTCAGGGCACACCGGGATAGGTTAAGCTACGAGTAAAACCAACCCTCGAGTTTCCCCGAGGTGGCCCCGCAGGCTGCCCGTTTCGGACCAACACTCAGAGGAGCACTGGCCCGGGGGGGATTAAAATAAAGATGACCCTCGGGCTCGCGAAAACCCAAGGGAAGGTTATAGGTTGTTAGTGCAAATGGTAAAACCAAGGTTGGGCCTTGCTGGAGGAGTTTTATTCAAGGCGAACTGTCAAGGGGTTCCCATTATCACCCAACCGCGTAAGGAACGCAAAATTCAGGAACATAACACCGATATGACGGAAACTAGGGCGGCAAGAGTGGAACAAAACACCAGGCATAAGGCCGAGCCTTCCACCCTTTACCAAGTATATAGATGCATTAATTAAATAAGATATATTGTGATATCCCAACAAGTAAACATGTTCCAAACAAGGAACAACATCTCCATGTTCCAACAAGGAACAAACTTCAATCTTCACCTGCAACTAACAACGCTATAAGAGGGGCTGAGCAAAGCGGTAACATAGCCAAACAACGGTTTGCTAGGACAAGGTGGGTTAGAGGCTTGGCTCAACAATATGGGAGGCATGATAAGCAAGTGGTAGGTATCGCAGCATAGGCATAGCAAAAGAGCGAGCAACTAGCAAGCAAAGATAGAAGTGATTTCGAGGGTATGGTCATCTTGCCTGAAATCCCGCAAGGAAGAAGAACGAGTCCATGAGGAAGACAAACGGGCGTAGTCGAATGGGTCCTCACAATCACGACATTACCGGAACCAACCCGAAGAAGCAACACCGGAAAGAAGCACACAACATAGTGAACAACCACCACATAAGCATGGCATGATGCACAAACAATTATGATGTATGTCCGGTTTAATGAAGCATGGCATGGCAAAGTGCACAAGCAATCCTACAAATTAAATGGATCTCAATATGCAACAAGTTGCATATTGACGAAACACCACATGACTTATTTAGTTCTCTCTCGTTTATGTACCCAACAAGATTAAATGTTGTTAGCATCGCAAGAGGGTGAAGCAAATGAAAACTACCTATCTAGTCAAGTTTAAATGAGGCCGAAAACAACGAACAAGAATTCCGGAAAATCCTCATATGCATATATTAGGTTTGGTACTGTTCTGCCCTAAACATAATTTTAGAGTTGTTAAACATGCAAAGTAAAGCCATCATGATAATCTAGGCAAAATTCTACCCCATTTACATATAAAGGTTATTAAGTTCGGAGCTACGGTTAAATAGTTATGAATTAAAGCATTTAAGCATGACATAGGAGCAAATTTAAACAAACAACATTTTAGACATTTTGAACATGGATGAAAATGACATATTATGAAACTACACAAAATTCTAGGCATTTTACATATATAAGTTGTTTTAATCCGATGCACGGTTGTGGAGATATTAAATGCATGAAGTTTAGGGGCTTTTCTGTAAAACTATAATCTCTGGAAAAAATGATTAAATTCGTCCAGGAAAAAAAACACGTCCATGGGCTGAAACTACCTAGCCCAACAAACACAGGATAGGGGTTGGGCGCTGCTCACATGGCCAAGGCCCGTTCGGTGGAAAAGAGGCCTGGCAAGGGGCTCCTCGGCCTTGGATGGATCTGGCCCATGGCGGGGCCTACGAGCGGAGCAAGCAGCTCCTGCTCGTTGTCCTCGTGCCTCCGCACAAGCAGGGAGGAGGACGCAACAGTGGCAGCGGACGACGGTGGCTCGCCGACGGGGAGGCGCGGAGGAGGACCTGGAACGGGCGAAGAAGGCCGGGATCCGCCAGATCTGGTGATGTGGGGGTCGCTGGAGCTTCCAGGGCGGCGACGGGACAATCCTGTGGGAGAGAGAGAGAGAGGAAGCTCATGAGGGTGAGGGAGCAGAGAGGAATCAAGGGCGGAACGGCGGCGCTGATGACCCGGGGCGGCAGCAGATGGCAGGGAAGAAGGACGAGGAGAGTGCGGGTCGCCTGATCCGAGGTGGTCGCCGGCAGCGACTCCGGCGAGCCGGCGAGAAGGACTGGATGGCGTGGTCGGGGTCAAGGGGCTCCTCCCCTCGATCCAATCGAGAGCGAGGGAGCAGAGAGTGCGGGCCAGCGACCGTACAGGCCTGGGCGGTGCTGGTTGGCTCGGTGGGTGGATCGGGAAGGCAGGGGCTTCGGCTTTGCACTGGTTGGGCGGGCACGGAAATGGAGACGGTGGTTGGATTGGGTGGAGATGGATCCCGAGGTGGGAGACGCTGGCAGCGGGGATTGGACAGGGAGGATCCCTAGAAAATAGGGTTTTGTCTAGATTTAGACTAGGGATTATATATAAGGAAAGAGGGAGAGTTTAGGGGCTAATCCGTCCCTGTAATTAAAATCGAGCGGTCGAGAAAAATACACTAGGAAGTCCAAAAAAAGAAAACGGTGATATTTTGTAGATGTTTGGGGATGATCCGGACCCAACGGTGACGACTCCCCGGGTCGGGTTCGGGACAACTTCTGCTCGCGCGCGAGGGGTTTGATGCACTGAGCAGAGAGGGGTAGGATGGGTCTAGGTGGACTGTGGAGAGCGGGTTGGTCTGATAGAAGAGGGCAGAGAAGCAGCCCGGCACGGTTTTCGGACACCGAAAGTGTCCGATGTTTTGACCGACTATAATGCCGCTATAGTTATCTGTTGGGGCGTCAAACAGACTCCAAATGCGATGAAACTCGACAGGCAGTCTATCTACACTATATTAAGACCACACGTCAACTCTCATCCCATTCTGAGAACATTTTCCGGCCACTTATAAAATACTATTTCGGACATGCCGCGGGCGCGTGCAAGTGTGTCTGGCCTCAGAACGGACAACGGAGAGAACGAGGAGGCCGGGATAGATGCAAGTTTTGAAAACATGATGATGCAATGCACATGATGACATGATAAGATGCAACACGCAAGCAAATGACATGGCAATAACAGCGAACAACTGGAGGACACCTGGCACATCGGTCTCGGGGCGTCACACGGATCCCACACATACCAAGCATTTCAATCATACACACAATATGCTCGATATGTGTAAATACAACATGGCATCACAACAAAACTCTACAACTCAAAGTACTTTATTTAAAGGCTCCAGAGAGCCATACATAAAATGTTCATACAGGTAGGGGTGACATGACCCGACACTCAGGTCATACAAGCATACAAGCACATGTGGAAGCAAACTAGTCTGAGTACAGACACTAGAAAGAAAGAAGGCTTGACGAAGCCTATCTATCTACATAGGGCCCTCCATGGCCAGAATCACCACCTGGGTGGCAAGTCACTCATTGACGTCAAGGTCTACGTAAAACCCGTCGGAGGGGGCGGTGTTGTCATCTAAAATAGTAATTAAAGCAACATGAGTACAAAGGTACTCAGCAAGTCTTACAACAGATCCTACTATACATGCTCATTCTCAAGAAGGTGGTGGAGTTATTGCAGCAAGCTAGCTTTGACTCTTGGCTAAGCTATCCTACGAGACACCACTTGTAAAGTAGTTTTCGCACACGAGTCCACTAAACACCAACACAATACTCCACCGTGGATCCTCCCTCGTCATCCTACGAGAGAGCCATCCTCGGTACTCACACTTATCTTGAGTCTTTTAGTAGTAACCATTAACTTGTCTATGAAGTGTATAGGCAACCAAGTAGTCCTTTACCGCAGACGCGGCTATTCGAATAGATGATGTTAACCCTGCAGGGATGTACTTCTTCATACACGCTCTCACCACTTATCTTTGTTTACAAGACATGTACTCGGCAACCTTCAAGCGGAAGCCCAACGAGGGTGTCGGCCACGGCCTACCTAAACACTCAAGTCTCTAGTCCAGGTTTATCGCCTATCCAGGTTCCATCCGCAGGGAGTCCGGCCAAGGTTTCCACATACGGCCCCGAACGATGTGTACAGGGTCCCGAGACGCCAAACGGGCGCCCGGCATACCCGTCCACGGTGTATCTACTACATCATAGCCCACCCCTAGGGCCAGCACTACGCACGGCCGCCAACACATAACCTATAAACACCAGAAACTAATTGCAACTCCTGGACAGAGAACTAGGGTGGTTAAGAAGCTGAGAGGGTCCATTGGTTTCGGGCCCAATGTATGGTAGTAACTAATTCTTGAATCACACATACAGATCTCAGTTCTTAAGGACGTCCTCAATGAAACAACCCACCATGTACTCCTACATGGCCTCTCATCGATACCTTTACCAAATCATGTTCCACACATCCCTCACATTACCGACGTAATCATTTCACTCTAGCCCATCACCTAGATGAACCATACCTGACACAACTCTAAGCATAGCAGTGTTGGGTTATGTAGTAATTTAAAAAATTTCCTACGCACACGCAAGATCATGGTGATGCATAGCAACGAGGGGAGAGTATGATCTACGTACCCTTGTAGATCGCAACGGAAGCATTGACACAACGTTGAGCAAGTAGTCATACGTCTTCTTCCCGATCCGACCGATCCAAGCACCGTTACTCCGGCACCTCCGAGTTCTTAGCACACGTTCAGCTCGATGACGATCATCGGGCTCCGATCCAGCAAAGCGTCGAGGAAGAGTTCCGTCAGCACGACGGCGTGGTGACGATCTTGATGTACTACCGACGCAGGGCTTCGCCTAAGCACTACAACGATATGATCGAGGTGGAATATGGTGGCAGGGGGCACCGCACACGGCTAAGGAACGATCTCAATGATCAACTTGTGTGTCTAGAGGTGTCCCCTGCCTCCATATATAAAGGAGCCAAGGGGGAGGGGTGCGGCCAGCCCTATGGAGGCGCAGGAGGAGTCCTACTCCTACCGGGAGTAGGACTCCCCTCCCAATCCTATTCCAAATAGGACTCCCAAGGGGGAAAGAGAGAGAGATGTGGCCGGCCACCTCTCCTAGTCCTAATAGGACTAGGAGAAGGGGGGAGGCGTGCAGCCCATGGGGCAGCCCTTTCACCTTTCCACCAAGGCCCATGTTGGCCCATTTGGCTCCCGGGGGGTTCCGGTAACCCTCCCGGTATTCCGGTAAAATCCCGATTTCACTCGGAACACTTCCGATGTCCAAACATAGGCTTCCAATATATCAATCTTTACGTCTCGACCATTTCGAGACTCCTCGTCATGTCCGTGATCACATCCGGGACTCCGAACAACCTTCGGTACATCAAAATGCATAAACTCATAATAACTATCATCGTAACGTTAAGCGTGCGGACCCTACGGTTCGAGAACAATGTAGACATGACCGAGACACGTCTCCAGTCAATAACCAATAGCGCGACCTGGATGCCCATATTGATTCCTACATATTCTACGAAGATCTTTATCGGTCAGACCGCATAACAACATACGTTGTTCCCTTTGTCATCGGTATGTTACTTGCCCGAGATTCGATCGTCGGTATCCAATACCTAGTTCAATCTCGTTACCGGCAAGTCTCTTTACTCGTTCCGTAATACATCATCCCACAACTAACTCATTAGTTGCAATGCTTGCAAGGCTTAAGTGATGTGCATTACCGAGAGGGCCCAGAGATACCTCTCCGACGATCGGAGTGACAAATCCTAATCTCGAAATACGCCAACCCAAAATCTACCTTTGGAGCCACCTGTAGTACTCCTTTATAATCACCCAGTTACGTTGTGACGTTTGGTAGTACCCAAAGTGTTCCTCCGGTAAACGGGAGTTGCATAATCTCATAGTCATAGGAACATGTATAAGTCATGAGAAAGCAATAGCAACATACTAAACGATCGGGTGCTAAGCTAATGGAATGGGTCATGTCAATCAGATCATTCAACTAATGATGTGACCTCGTTAATCAAATAACAACTCTTTGTTCATGGTTAGGAAACATAACCATCTTTGATTAACGAGCTAGTATAGTAGAGGCATACTAGTGACAATCTGTTTGTCTATGTATTCACACATGTATTATGTTTCCGGTTAATACAATTCTAGCATGAATAATAAACTTTTATCATGATGTAAGGAAATAAATAATAACTTTATTATTGCCTCTAGGGCATATTTCCTTCAGTCTCCCACTTGCACTAGAGTCAATAATCTAGATCACATCACCATGTGATTAACATCGATAGTTCACATCATCATGTGATTAACACCCATAGTTCACATCGCCATGTGACCAACACCCAAAGGGTTTACCAGATTCAGTAATCTAGTTCACATCGCTATGTGATTAACACCGAAAGAGTACTAAGGTGTGATCATGTTTTGCTTGTGAGATAATTTTAGTCAACGGGTCTGTCACATTCAGATCCGTAAGTATTTTGCAAGTTCTATGTCTACAATGCTCTACACGGAGGTACTCTAGCTAATTGCTCCCACTTTCAATATGTATCCAGATTGAGACTTTAGATTCATCTGGATCGGTGTCAAAAACTTGCATCGACGTAACCCTTTACGACGAACCTTTTTGTCACATCCATAATCGAGAAACATATCCTTATTTCACTAAGGATAATTCTGACCGCTGTCCAGTGATCTACTCCTAGATCACTATTGTACTCCCTTGCCAAATCAATGCAGGGTATACAATAGATCTAGTATACAGCTTGGCATACTTTATAGAACCTATGGCCAAGGCATAGGGAATGACTTTCATTCTCTTTCTATCTTCTACCGTGGTCGGGCTTTGAGTCTTACTCAACTTCACACCTTGTAACACAGGCAAGAACTCTTTCTTTGACTGCTCCATTTTGAACTACTTCAAAATCTTGTCAAGGTATGTACTCATTGAAAAAACTTATCAAGCGTCTTGATCTATCTCTATAGATCTTGAAGCTCAATATGTAAGCAGCTTCACCGAAGTCTTTCTTTGAAAAACTCCTTTCAAACACTCCTTTATGCTTTACAGAATAATTCTACATTATTTCCGATCAACAATATGTCATTCACATATACTTATCAGAAATGTTGTAGTGCTCCCACTCACTTTCTTGTAAATACAGGCTTCATCGCAAGTCTGTATAAAACTATATGCTTTGATCAACTTATCAAAGCGTATATTCCAACTCCGAGATGCTTGCACCAGTCCATAGATGGATCGCTGGAGCTTGCATATTTTGTTAGCACCTTTCGGATTGACAAAACCTTCTGTTGCATCATATACAACTTCTTCTTCCAGAAATCCATTCAGGAATGCAGTTTTGACATCCATCTACCAAATTTCATAATCATAAAATGCGGCAATTGCTAACATGATTCGGAGAGACTTAAGCATCGCTACGGGTGAGAAAGTCTCATCGTAGTCAGTCCCTTGAACTTGTCGAAAACCTTTTGCGACAAGTCGAGCTTTGTAGACAGTAACATTACCATCAGCGTCAGTCTTCTTCTTAAAGATCCATTTATTCTCAATTGCTTGCCGATCATCGGGCAAGTCAACCAAAGTCCATACTTTGTTCTCATACATGGATCCCATCTCAGATTTCATGGCTTCAAGCCACTTTGCGGAATCTGGGCTCACCATCGCTTCTTCATAGTTCGTAGGTTCATCATGATCTAGTAGCATGACTTCCAGAACAGGATTACCGTACCACTCTGGTGCGGATCTTACTCTGGTTGATCTACGAGGTTCAGTAGTATCTTGATCTGAAGTTTCATGATCATTATCATTAGTTTCCTCACTAACTGGTGTAGGTGTCACTGAAACAGTTTTCTGTGATGTACTACTTTCCAGTAAGGGAGCAGGTACTGTTACCTCGTCAAGTTCTACTTTCTTCCCACTCACTTCTTTCGAGAGAAACTCCTTCTCTAGAAAGTTTCTGAATTTAGCAACAAAAGTCTTGCCTTCGGATCTGTGATAGAAGGTGTATCCAATAGTTTCCTTTGGATATCCTATGAAGACGCACTTCTCCGATTTGAGTTTGAGCTTATCAGGATGAAACTTTTTCATATAAGCATCACAACCCCAAACTTTAAGAAACGACAGCTTAGGTTTCTTGCCAAACCATAGTTCACATGGTGTCGTCTCAACGGATTTAGATGGTGCCCTATTTAACGTGAATGCAGCTGTCTCTAATGCATTACCCCAAAACGATAGTGGTAGATCGGTAAGAGACATCATAGATTGCACTATATCCAATAAAGTACGGTTATGATGTTCGGACACACCATTATGCTGTGGTGTTCCAGGTGGCGTGAGTATTGAAACTATTTCACATTGTTTTTACTGAAGGCCAAACTCGTAACTCAAATACTCTTCTTCACGATCAGATCGTAGAAACTTTATTTTCTTGTTACGATGATTTTCCACTTCACTCTGAAATTCTTCGAACTGTTCAAATGTTTCAGACTTATGTTTCATCAAGTAGATATCCCCATATCTGCTCAAATCATCTTGTGAAGGTCAAAAAATAATGATACCTGCTGTAAGCCTTAATATTCATCGGACCACATACACCAGTATGTATGATTTCCAACAAATCTGTTGCTTGCTTCATTGTTCCGGAGAACGGTGTTTTAGTCATCTTGCCCATAAGGCATGGTTCGCAAGCATCAAGTGATTCATAATCAAGTGATTCCAAAATCCCATCAGCATGGAGTTTCTTCATGCGCTTTACACCAATATGACCTAAATGGCAGTGCCACAAATAAGTTGCACTATCATTATTAACTTTGCATCTTTTGGTTTCAATATTATGATTATGTGTATCACTACGATCGAGATCCAACGAACTATTTTCATTGGGTGTGTAACCATATAAGGTTTTATTCATATAAACAGAACAACAATTTGTTCTCTTACTTAAATGAATAACCATATTACAATAAACATGATCAAATCATATTCATGCTCAACGCAAACACCAAATAACACTTATTTAGGTTCAACACTAATCCCGAATTTATAGGGAGTGTGCGATGATGATCATATCAATCTTGGAACTACTTCCAACACACATCGTCACTTCACCCTTAACTAGTCTCTGTCCATTCTGCAACTCCCGTTTCGAGTTACTACTCTTAGCAACTGAACTAGCATCAAATACTAAGGGGTTGCTATAAACACTAGTAAAGTACACATCAATAACATGTATATCAAATATACTTATGTTCACTTTGCCATCCTTCTTATCCGCCAATCACTTGGGGTAGTTCCGCTTCCAGTGATCAGTCCCTTTGCAGTATAAGCACTCAGTCTCAGGCTTAGGATCAGACTTGAGCTTCTTCACTTGAGCAGCAACTTGCTTGCCGTTCTTCTTGAAGTTCCCCTTCTTCCCTTTGCCCTTTTCTTGAAACTAGTGGTCTTGTCAACCATCAACACTTGATGTTTTTCTTGATTTCTACCTTCATTGATTTCAGCATCACGAAGAGCTTGGGAATTACTTTTGTCATCCCTTGCATATTATAGTTCATCACAAAGTTCTACTAACTTGGTGATGGTGACTAGAGAATTCTGTCAATCACTATCTTATCTGGAAGATTAACTCCCACTTGATTCAAGCGATTGTAGTACTCAGACAATCTGGGCACATGCTCACTAGTTGAGCGATTCTCCTCCATCTTTTAGCTATAGAACTTGTTGGAGACTTCATATCTCTCAACTTGGGTATTTGCTTGAAATATTAACTTCAACTCCTGGAACATCTCATATGGTCCATGACGTTCAAAACGTCTTTGAAGTCCCGATTCTAAGCCATTAAGCATGGTGCACTAAACTATCAAGTAGTCATCATATTGAGCCAGCCAAACGTTCATAACGTCTGCATCTGCTCCTGCAATAGGTCCGTCACCTAGCGGTGCATCAAGGACATAATTCTTCTGTGCAGCAATGAGGATAAACCTCAGATCACGGATCCAATCCGCATCATTGCTACTAACATCTTTCAACACAATTTTCTCTAGGATCATATCAAAATAAACATAGGGAAGCAACAACGCGAGCTATTGATCTACAACATAATTTGCAAAATACTACCAGGACTAAGTTCATGATAAATTTAAGTTCAATTAATCATATTACTTAAGAACTCCCACTTAGATAGATATCCCTCTAATCCTCTAAGTGATCACGTGATCCAAATCAACTAAACCATAACTGATCATCACGTGAGATGGAGTAGTTTTCAATGGTGAACATCGTTATGTTGATCATATCTACTATATGATTCACGCTCGACCTTTCGGTCTCCGTGTTCCGAGGCCATATCTGTATATGCTTGGCTCGTCAAGTATAACCTGAGTATTCCGCGTGTGCAACTGTTTTGCACCCGTTGTATTTGAACGTAGAACCTATCACACCTAATCATCACGTGGTGTCTCAGCACGAAGAACTTTCGCAACGGTGCATACTCAGGGAGAACACTTCTTGATAATTTAGTGAGAGATCATCTTATAATGCTACCGTCAATCAAAGCAAGATAAGATGCATAAAAGATAAACATCACATGTAATCAATATATGTGACATGATATGGCCATCATCATCTTGCTTCTTTGATCTCCATCTCCAAAGTACTGTCATGATCTATATCGTCACCGGCATGACACCATGATCTCCATCATCTTGATGTATATCAATGTGTCATCGCGTGGTCGTCTCGCCAACAATTGCTCTTGCAACTATTGCTATCGCATAGCGATAAAGTAAAGCAATTATTGGACGCTTGCATCTTATGCAATAGAGAGACAACCATAAGGATTTTGCCAGTTGCTGATAACTTCAACAAAACATGATCATCTCATACAACATCTCATCACGTCTTGACCATATCACATCACAACATGCCCCCTGCAAAAACAAGTTAGACGTCCTCTACTTTGTTGTTGCAAGTTTTACGTGGCTGCTACGGGCTTAAGCAAGAACCAATCTCACCTACGCATCAAAACCACAACGATAGTTTGTCAAATAGACTCCGTTTTAACCTTCTCAAGGACCGGGCATAGCCACACTCGGTTCAACTAAAGTTGGTGAGACAGTCTCCCGCAAGCCATCTATGTGCAAAGCACGTCGAGGGAACCGGTCTCGCGTAAGCGTACGCGTAAGGTTGGTCCGGGTCGTCTCGTCCAACAATACCGCCGAACCAAAGTATGACATGCTGGTAGGCAGTATGACTTATATCGCCCACAACTCACTTGTGTTCTACTCATGCATATAACATCAAACCATAAAACCTAGGCTCGGATGCCACTGTTGGGTTATGTAGTAATTTAAAAATTTTCCTACGCATAAACGGGAGTTGCATAATCTCATAGTCATAGGAACATGTATAAGTCATGAAGAAAGCAATAGCAACATACTAAACGATCGGGTGCTAAGCTAATGGAATGGGTCATGTCAATCAGATCATTCAACTAATGATGTGACCTCGTTAATCAAATAACAACTCTTTGTTCATGGTTAGGAAACATAACCATCTTTGATTAACGAGCTAGTCTAGTAGAGGCATACTAGTGACAATCTGTTTGTCTATGTATTCACACATGTATTATGTTTCCAGTTAATACAATTCTAGCATGAATAATAAACTTTTATCATGATGTAAGGAAATAAATAATAACTTTATTATTGCCTCTAGGGCATATTTCCTTCAAGCAGGCATAGCAAGGTAGGAAACACATACATGGCTCAAACAACTCCTACACATGCTAGTGGGTTTCATTTAGTTACTGTGGCAATGATAGGTCATGTAGAGGATAAGGGTTCAACTACCGCAACACACAGCAGTTTGAAACGTTGTTGTCTTAATGCAGTAAATGAGAGCAGGAGCGAGAACATGGGATTGTATCGACATGATCAATGGGGTTGCTTGCCTGATGGAGTAGTAGTAGGGTACTGCCCTTCAGTTGGATACTCGAGAATATCCTCGGAGGCAGAACCTACCACAAAAGACATCATAGAACACAATTATCACATGGCAATATGCAACAATATGATGCATGCTATGACATGGCAATATGAGGTGTCCTGGCTAATGCATTGTGAAACAAGATGGTTTGGGTTCATTTGAATCAAAGGTTCAAATAGAAGCTTATGTTATTAAGTCATATAAGTGCATTTGCTTGTTTCACCTAAACAGCAAGGTTAAAGTGTTTTGTCATGCATGAAACCATTACAGATGGAAAGATTGAATTTTTCTGATCAAATTTCATATATAAATCTTTGCATTTGGAGCTACAGATTAAAAGTTATGAATTTTTGAAGTTTGTAGCATTTTCTGGAATTTCCTGTATAAGAATAATTCCAGTAATTGAATTAATGCGTCAGCATTGCGTCAGGGTGACGTCAGCGGTCAACGGAGCCGGTCCAGGTCAAACCTGCCCAGTGGGACCCACGTGTCAGTAGCTATTTAAACTAACTAAATTTAGTTAATGCTAATCTAGGTTAATTAGCAGAACAGCCCCACTTGTCATAGGCTCAGGAGGGAGTCAACCTGGGCCCACACGGGGTCAACCAGGGTCAAACAGGGTCAAACTCGCCGGCATTTATCCGCCGGCGAGGCCAGATGCGGCGGAGCGGTGCGGGTTTCGTGCTCCGGCGACCAAATGGACGGCGGAGGGCATCTACGCATAGCTGCGAGCAAGCCGTGTCGTTTGGTGGCAGTGGTGGAGCTCGGGGTGGCCGAAAACATCGCCGGAAATGAGCTGTGCGGCTGCCGGAGCTCGGGTGAGGTCGAACTCGAGGCTACGGGGCACGGCGAGGCGCGTGGAGTGGTGCTACGGGTTCCTGCGAGTGCGGTGAGTGTGTTAGACGCGGTGGTGTGGCCGGTGGGTGGCCGGAGTCACGTCGGCGACGAGCTCGGCGGCGGCGGGTGCGGGTGAGCTTGGTGCGGTGCATACGGTGCACGAGAGAGGTAACAGAGAGGGGGAGGACGGAGCAGGGCTCACGGCGATCGCAGCAGGCGTCGAAGCGGGCTCGGGGAAGGCCGGAGCTGAGCGGGGCGGCGATGGCGATCCCGGCGGCCAGAGTTGGGGAAGACAGGGTCAGCGGCGACTCCAGAGCGGGCGAGCGCTTGGGGCTCAGCCTGCTCGACATGGACGACGACAGCGGAGCGAACGGACACGGCAGCGCGGCACAGGGACAACGGCGGACACGGGTTTCACGGTGGCGTGGGCGCGGCAGCGTCGGCCAATGTGCGGAGAGCGAGGGAGAGGAGCTGGGGAGGAAGGGGTGTGTCTGCGAGCTCGGGGGAGGAATGGGTGATCCACCCAGGCCAGCAGAATGGCTAGGGGAGGGAGCAGGGCGGCAGGCAGCTGCGTGGCACGTGCTGGTGACGACGTCGAGCACCTGCCTGCCTGGCCGAGTCAAGCAGCTCGCTGGAGCGGTTGCTGGGCTGGGCCTGCTAGGTTAGCGCCACGTAAGTCCTCTACTCTCTCCTTTTTGTTTTTCTTTTTTATTTGTTCCTGTTCTGTGTTTTGAAATAGTAAAAACACTATTCCATTTAGGAAAAACCTGAAAATATTCAGAGGCACATTTGAAAATATTCTCAACAGCCTAAAAATACCTTCAAGATTATTTGGGCATTTTAAAATATTTATAGGATTTAAATTTCCCAAATGCAAATACTTATGGCTTGGTGCAAAAATCCAGAATGGCCTCCAAAAATATGAAACCATTTTTGGGAGAGGGTTTAGCCAGGACCAAAGATGGTGAACATTTATGAAGGGCATTTTGGGTTCATTGGAAATAATTTTTAGTAAACCCTAGTTGTTTCCAGGGGGTGCTAGGGGTTCTGCCATCCCCATTTCAGTTTTCTGGAAAAGTAGACATGATGCAACACTCTAATGCATGAACTAGCTAGGGTGTGACAACTCACCCCCACTCAAAAGAATCTCGTCCCGAGATTTAGGATCCGTTGGAAAGAAGGTGGGGTACTCGAGTCGAAGACGATCCTCCCTTTCCCAAGTGGCTTCCTTTTCAGAGTGGTGTGACCATTGAACCTTGAGAAACTTGATGTTATGGCGTCGAGTGGTACGCTCGGCTTGATCAAGGATACGAACGGGATATTCCCGATATGTGAGATTATCTTGGAGATCAAGCGTTTCGTGGTCCACTCCACGGATAGGATCCGCGAAGCAACGCCTGAGTTGAGAAACATGGAAGACATTGTGAACTCTGGAAAGATGCGGAGGTAGTTCCAATTGGTAGGCAACTTCCCTCGTTTGGCAAGAATGCGAAAGGGTCCAATGTAACGAGGAGCCAATTTGCCTTTGATACCGAAACGATGGGTTCCCTTTAAAGGAGTAACCCGAAGGTAAGCCTTCTCGCCGACTTCATAAGTCATGAGCTTATGTTTGTGGTCATATTGGCTCTTTTGACAAGATTGGGTTGTTTTCAATTTCTCACGAATAACACGAACCTGCTCTTCTGCTTCCTGAATCATATCCGGGCCAACGAGTTGTCTTTCCCCAATTTCTGGCCAGTTAAGAGGCATTCGACATTTTCGTCCATAGAGAACTTCGAAAGGAGCTTTGCCCAAGCTAGCTTGATAACTATTGTTATAAGCGAACTCCACGAATGGAAGGCATTTCTCCCATTCCATACCGAAAGAGATGATAGAAGCTCGGAGCATATCCTCCAGAATTTGATTGACTCGCTCTACTTGACCACTTGATTGGGGGTGGAAGGCGGTGCTAAAAGAGAGACGAGTTCCCATAGCATTTTGGAAACTTTCCCAAAATCGAGAGGTGAAGAGACTCCCACGGTCTGAGTTAATTTCCAATGGAACACCATGAAGAGACACTATTCGGGAGATGTATAAGTCAGCTAGCTGGCTAGCGGTGATACTCTCATGAACAGGTAGGAAGTGGGCTACTTTGGAAAGGTGATCGACAATGACAAAGATAGCATTATTCCCTTTCTTGGTCCTGGGAAACCCGGTAATGAAATCCATACTGATTTTATCCCATTTCCATTTGGGAATAGCCAAAGGTTGGAGGGTGCCAGCAGGCCGTTGATGCTCTGCTTTAACACGACGACAGACGTTGCAATTAGCAGTGTATTGAGCAATTTATCTCTTCATCCTAGTCCACCAAAACCTCTAGCATAGGTCTTGATACATTTTAGTACTACCGGGATGAATGGTGAGAGGGGATTCATGAGCTTCCTTAAGAATCAGCCGCCTCAGGTTTCGTGCCTTGGGAACCACTAAGCGGTTTCCAAAGAATAGGACACCTTGATCATCAACGGAGAAACAATTCGCGATTCCTTTCTTAATGTTTCTCTTAATACGGGAGATTCCCGGATCTACCTTCTGTGCTTTGATGATCTGATCCGTAAGGGTAGGTTTCGCCACCAGGGTGGATAGCAATCCTCGAGGAACAATGTGAAGGATAAGCTTCCGAAATTCCTCATGGAGAAGTGGTTGACCTTTTTGTAACATCAGATTGTTACAATAGGATTTATGACTTAGTGCATCAGCCATGACATTGGCTTTTCCCGGGGTGTAAGTTATTCCTAAGTCATAAACCGAGATCAACTCAACCCAACGTCTTTGTCTAAGATTCAAATCCGGTTGGGTGAAGATATATTTCAAACTTTGGTGATCGGTGAAGATCTTGCAACGATTACCGAGAAGGTAATGTTGCCAAGTTTTAAGTGCATGGACTACAGCTACAAGCTCTAGATCATGTGTGGGCTAGTTTTCCTCATGTGGGTGTAATTGCCGTGAAGCATAGGCAATTACCTGACGATCTTGCATGAGTATGCAAACTAATCCTTGTCGCGAGGCATCGTAGTAGATAATAAAGTCCTTGGAGAAATCTGGTGGTACCAGTACGGGAGCAGATGTCAGGCGTCTTTTCAGTTCCTGAAAGCTGAACTCGCATTGTGGGGTCCACTCGAACTTTTTATCTTTCTTGAGGAGTTCAGTTAGAGGTTTAGCAACCTTGGAGAAATTCTCGATGAAGCGGCGACAATAGCTCGCTAAGCCAAGGAAGCTCCGAACTTGCTTGACCGTTTCAGGTGGAGTCCAATCAAGGACGGCTTGAACTCGCTCAGGATTGATAGAAATACCCTTACGAGAGATTACATGGCCTAGATAGGTCACTTCTGGCAACCAAAATTCACACTTGGAGAATTTGGCATAAAGGCGATGCTCTCGAAGTTTCGTCAATACCAGCCTTAGATGTTCGGCATGTTCTTCCTCGTTCTCGGAGTAGATGAGTATGTCGTCAAGGTATACCACGACGAATTTATCCAAATACTCCATGAAGACTGAGTTCATTAACCGAGAGAAGATGGATGGGGCATTTGTTAAACCAAAAGACATGACGGTGTACTCGTATTGGCAATAACGAGTAACAAAGGCCGTTTTGGGAATGTCCCTGTTTTTTATTTTGATTTGATGGTAGCCCAACCTCAAATCCATTTTGGAAAAGACTGAGGATCCAGTGAGCTGGTCATACAGATCGTTGATCCTGGGGAGCGGATACTTGTTCTTGATAGTGACCAAGTTGACAGGTCGGTAATCTACAACCATCTGATTTGTTCCATCCTTCTTCTTGACGAAGGGGACGGGGCAAGCCCAAGGAGAAGAACTGGGACGGATGAAACCCTTTTTCAAGGACTCATCGAGTTGATTCTTAAGCTCGGCAAGTTCTAAGGGTGCCATCTTATAGGGTCTTCTAGAAATTGGGACGGTTCCTGGATCAAGGTTTATCACGAACTCGACATCCCTGTCAGGTGCAACACCTAGCAGTTCTTATGGAAAGACATCCGGGAAGTCTCAGACTACCGGAATATCTTCAAGGTCTGGAAGGGGGTTGGCATTTAGGGAGTAAAGCTGGCGCTTGGCCACTCGAGTTAAGACATTGACTGTCTTGCTCGATGGGTGAGTAAGTTGAACAGTTCTAGTAGAGCAATCAATCTTAGCATAATGGGCTGACATCCAGTCCATACCCAAGATGATGTTTATGTCCGAGGACTTGAGAGCTATTAAACATGCAAGGAAGACAAGTCTATCGACAAGCATTTCATTCCCATGGCTTACTCTAGAAGTTTGTCATCTAGAGCCAGGGGTTTGAATTTCCATGGAAGTGGGCAAGTCACAGAATGTCGTGTTATGCAATCGAGCATAGCTCTCAGATATGAATGAATGAGATGATCTAGTATCGAAAAGAACAGATGTCGGATGGCAATTAACAAGGAGTGTACCAAGGACGACGTTAGGATCATTGCGAGTCTCCTCAGCTGAGACATAGTTGACATGGCCACATGCAGTGGTGCCTGGCTTGGCGTAGAATGTCTTTCCCGCTGGCTTACCACGGCTAACGCACTTTCCAGACTGGTTGGGGTTGTTGTTCTGGGGACACTCTCGACTGTAGTGACCCGGCTCTCCACACTTGAAACATGTCACAACATTGAGGCGTGGAGCAGCATTAGCAGCGGGGCCACCATAGGGCTTAGGCGGTGCAAACTGCTGGTTGGGGCGAGGCGCCTCAAAGGATGGCCTCGGGGTGAACCTGGGTGGCAGCACTGTGTTTGGAATCCACACCCGGCGCTTCTGAGATCCAGAGCCGGATGAAGAACCAAAATCACGCGAGTGCTTGCGTGAAGCGTCATAGTCAGTCTGACCTGTCTCAGCACTGATGGCCTTATTGGCCAGCTTCTGGAAGGAGGTGCACTTGTGCAGATGAAGATCACGGCGAAGCTCGGGGCTAAATCCCTTGCGGAACCTTGCCTGCTTCTTAGCGTCGGTGGATACCTCTTCAGGAGCATAACGTGCTAAATTTCCAAACTCACGGCTGTATGCATCCACAGTCAGTCTGCCTTGGGTGAAATTGCAGAACTCTTCCCTCTTATGATCCATGAGACCTTCCGGGATGTGATGCTCACGGAAAGCCTCACTGAATTCAGCCCAAGTAGTGATTTGGCTGACCGGGCGCATAGCCTCAAAGTTTTCCCACCAAAGGCTAGCAGGGCCTTCGAGGTGATAGGAAGCATAGGTGACCTTATCAGCTTCGGCTACGTTGGCAGAATGTAGCTTATGGGTGATGCTGCGAAGCCAATCATCCGCATCGAGGGGCTCGACGGAATGATTAAACTTTGGTGGATACAACTTGATAAAGTCATTGATTGACACCAAGTCGTTCCTCTGATGACGTGCAGTGTTCTGCTCAATCCGCTCCAGCAAGCGGTTAGTCTCACGCTTGTTTCTTTCTGCCTCCAGCATAACTTCGGCCAGAGAAGGCGGGTGAGGCAGATTCCCATCCCTAGCTGCACTGGCTTCCCCCTACTCCGGGGCAGCAGGGTTGCTGCGGGTGTTGACCATCCTAGGAAAACAAGACAATGGTTTAGACAAGGATGGCACAATCTTGGCAAGGAAGTGCGGAATGTAATGGATAACATGGAATGCTGAGATGTTCATTGCACGACATGGTAATATAGAAATTGCCATATATATACCATCGGTCATACACAGCGCACATAGTTTAGTACAAGCCCAGGCTAGAGTACAACTACGGTGAAAGACGTTACATCTCATCAGAGGCATTCCAAGCTCCTATACATTATTTTCTACACCTCCGGAGCGTGATACACCCCAAGTCGTATCCCACGGGTCACGCAGGACTATGGAGAATACAACTATTACAGTACTAGTGAAACTACTACTAGCTCAGACAGCTCCGTAGTAATCCTCATAAAAGTCAACACCAAAACCTAGAAGCGGAACATGATCATCTGGGAACAGATGGTCATGTGGAGCTTGCGGGCCATAGGGACTCGGATGTGGCCTTGGTCCAACAAACGGTGGTAGCCAGGGACCACGAGGAGGGGTGATGCCTCCTACATCACGCCAGTCCATACAATCTAGCAACCCAGACCACACGGGGTACAGGTCCCTCATGTCCATGTATACGGCCTGCACGGCAGGTGCAAACCGTGTCAAAGTGGCCCAGTGGTCAAAACGAGAGTTGAAGATCTCCATTCGCAAGGCACGATTTTCGTGGTCCTTGTCCTCGAGCATCTCGGAAGTGGTGTGGAGTAGTGAATCCTCATGTGTAGAGTCATAGTACAAAGCCTGATAGTACCCATGCGCCCCAGGGGTGAGGCTGGCATGTAGCGGAAATCGGTGTTTTGCAGCAAGGCAGTTCTGGCTCGAATGATAGTCATCATTAAGTAAGTTGCGTCCTGCACGGACATCTCGATAGTGACCCCAACTCCATAAGAGCAGTGGAGGGGTTCAGTGGCTCCAGGATAAGAGGGGTATATCCTGACGATACAAAGGTATTGGCTCTGATTGAAGTCTCGGATCTGCTCCTCGACGGTATACTCCACATACCATCGATAGCCTGTCTCGACCATCACTCGGACCAACATGGCCGTGTGACCGGGTACATCGAGGCACCGAGTCAGACGAACCACTTGGTTCTGGGAACGGGTGGCCATCTGAAAGCACAGAATAATGCAAAGGCATTAGTATTTTCTAGGAGGAATCGGACAGCATAACGGTTGTAAATGCTCAGAAAAAGATTTGAGACATTCACAACATCTTGCAAAACCACTCAACAACATCATATCAAGGTTCTGGTTCAACTGACAACATACTAAAAGTAGTAGAAACTGAACTAAGGCTTGAACCCACAATCCTATAAGTTGCTACGGATTAGTAACACGTGAACCTGATAGAGAGAAGAGAGCCTAGTCCTTAACCCACATAGAATGAGAAGAGAACGACTCAGATCAGAGGGCATAAGGTAAAGGAGTAAAAGAGCCTTACGTTCCCTCCCACAATCAATTCCCCTACATATAACTAAAGCATTTCTAGACTCGACATCGACCAGTTTGGATCGACGAACCTACAGGCAGTCCGGCTCTGATGCCAACGCTGTCAGGACCCCGGTTCCAAGTCACACCGATCTAGCCTGTAACACCTCATATCACTTTGCGGCCTCACACACGGTATTCCCACGGGTGTCGCCTTACCATGGCCCGGGACCGTTTGCGCCTTTTGGCTCACGTATATGATAGTGTCGCTAGCATCCATATGACAGAGAACCCGGGCCGACATGGCTAGTCGTGAACCCAAAGCGGCACTAACCTATGGGAACAGGCATACATGAATCACATCGAGCATGTCGGTCAGCAGCGTGTGAATCCGGGTTGTAGCACTGGGCTAACAGGACTCCGGGAACCCGGGCTGTAGCAGGCTAGGCAGGACTCCGGATGTCACCGCGTGACATTTCCCCGAAGGGACAGACACAGGAATGAAGTGAAACACATGCCGGCCAGTCAAGTGTCCTGAGCAGTAGTGCTGGGCTAGCAGGACTCCGGTGAACCGGGCTGTAGCGGACTACTATGGCTCATGGAAGCACTAGACTACATTTCCCCATAAGAGAGGCTGCCAAGGATAAACAACTAGATTGTCGGATCCCACACATACCAAGCATTTCAATCATACACACAATATGCTCGATATGTGTAAATACAACATGGCATCACAACAAAACTCTACAACTCAAAGTACTTTATTTAAAGGCTCCGGAGAGCCATACATAACATGTTCATACAGGTAGGGGTCACATGACCCGACACTCAAGTCATACAAGCATACAAGCACATGCGGAAGAAAAATAGTCTGAGTACAGACACTAGAAAGAAAGAAGGCTTGACGAAGCCTATCTATCTACATAGGGCCCTCCATGGCCAGAATCACCACCTGGGTGGCAAGTCACTCATCGACGTCGAGGTCTATGTAAAACCCGTCGGAGGGGGCGGTGTTGTCGTCTGAAAACAGTAATTAAAGCAACATGAGTACAAAGGTACTCAGCAAGTCTTACAACAGATCCTACTATACATGCTCATTCTCAAGAAGGTGGTGGAGTTATTGCAACAAGCCAGCTTTGACTCTTGGCTAAGCTATCCTACGAGACACCACTTGTAAAGTAGTTTTCGCACATGAGTCCACTAAACACCAACACAATACTCCACTATGGATCCTCCCTCGTCATCCTACAAGAGAGCCATCCTCGGTACTCACACTTGTCTTGAGTCTTTTAGTAGTAACCACTAACTTGTCTATGAACTGTATAGGCAACCAAGTAGTCCTTTACGCGGACGCGGCTATTCGAATAGATGATGTTAACCCTGCAGGGGTGTACTTCTTCATACACGCTCTCACCACTTATCATCGTTTACACGACATGTACTCGGCAACCTTCAAGCGGAAGCCCAACGAGGGTGTCGGCCACGGCCTACCTAAACACTCAAGTATCTAGTCCAGGTTTATCACCTATCAGGTTCCATCCGCAGGGAGTCCGGCCGAGGTTTCCACATACGGCCCCGAACGATGTGTACAGGGTCTCGAGACGCCAAACGGGCGCCCGGCATACCCGGCCACGGTGTATCTACCGCATCATAGCCCACCCCTAGGGTCAGCGCTATGCACGACCACCAACACATAACCTATAAACACCAGAAACTAATTGCAACTCATGGACAGAGAACTAGGGTGGTTAAGAAGCCGAGAGGGTCCATTGGTTTCGGGCCCAATGTATGGTAGTAACTGATTCTTGAATCACACATACAGATCTCAGTTCTTAAGGACGGCCTCAATGAAACAACCCACCATGTACTCCTATATGGCCTCTCATCTATACCTTTACCAAATAATGTTCAACACATCCCTCACATTACCGACGTAATCATTTCACTCTAGCCCATCACCCAGATGAACCAGACCTAACACAACTCTAAGCATAGCATGCATAGCAAGGTAGGAAACACATACATGGCTCAAACAACTCCTACACATGCTAGTGGGTTTCATCTAGTTACTGTGGCAATGACAGGTCATGTAGAGGATAGGGGTTCAACTACCGCAGCACACAGCAATTTGAAACATTGTTGTCTTAATGTAGTAAATGAGAGCAGGAGCGAGAACATGGGATTGTATTGACATGATCAATGGGGCTGCTTGCCTGATGGAGTAGTAGTAGAGTACTGCCCTTCAGTTGGATACTCGAGAATATCCTCGGAGGCAGAACCTACCACGAAAGACATCACAGAACACAATCAGCACATGGCAATATGCAACAATATGATGCATGCTATGACATGGCAATATGAGGTGTCCTGGCTAATGCATTGTGAAACAAGTTGGTTGGGGTTCATTTGAATCAAAGGTTCAAATGGAAGCTTATGTTATTAAGTCATATAAGTGCATTTGCTTGTTTCACCTAAACAGCAAGGTTAAAGTGTTTTGTCGTGCATGAAACCATTACATATGGAAAGATTGAATTTTTCTGATCAAATTTCATATATAAATCTTTGCATTTGGAGCTAGAGATTAAAATTTATGAATTTTTGAAGTTTGTAGCATTTTCTGGAATTTCCTGTATAAGAATAATTCTAGTAATTGAATTAATGCGTCAGCATTGCATCAGGGTGACCTCAGCGGTCAACGGAGCCGGTCCAGGTCAAACCTGACCAGTGGGACCCGCGTGTCACTAGCTATTTAAACTAATAAATTTAGTTAATGCTAATCTAGGTTAATTAGCAGAACGGCCCCACTTGTCATAGGCTCAGGAGGGAGTCAACCTGGGCCCACACGGGGTCAACCAGGGTCAAACAGGGTCAAACTCGTCGGCGTTTAGCCACCGGCGAGGCCAGACGCGGCGGAGCGGTGCGGGTTTCGTGCTCCGGCGACCAAATGGACGGCGGAGGGCATCTACGCGTAGCTGGGAGCAAGCCGCGTCGTTTGGTGGCAGTGGTGGAGCTCGGGGTGGCTGGAAACATCGCCGGTGATGAGCTGTGCGGCTGCCGGAGCTCGGGTGAGGTCGAACTCGAGGCTAGGGGCACGGCGAGGCGTGTGGAGTGGTGCTATGGTTTCCTGCGAGTGCGGTGGGTGTGTTAGACGTAGTGGTGTGGTCGGTGGGTGGCCGGAGTTACATCGGCGACGAGCTCAGCGGCGGCGGGTGCGGGTGAGCTTGGTGCGGTGCATACGGTGCACGAGAGAGGTAACGGAGAGGGGATGGACGGAGCAGGGCTCACGGCGATCGCAGCAGGCGTCGAAGCGGGCTCGGGGAAGGACGGAGATGGGCGGGGCGGCGATGGCGATCTCGGCGGCCGGAGTTGGGGAAGACGGGGTCAGCGGTGACTCCAGAGCGGGCGAGCGCTTGGGGCTCGGCCAGCTCGACATGGACGACAACGGCGGAGTGAACGGACATGGCAGCGCGGCACGGGGACGACGGCGGACGCGGGTTTCACGGTGGCGCGGGCGCGGCAGCGTCGGCCATGGTGCGGGAGAGCGAGGGAGAGGAGCTGGGGAGGAAGGGGTGTGTTTGCGAGCTCGGGGGAGGAATGGGTGATCCACCCAGGCCAGCAGAACGGTGAGGGGAGGGAGCAGGGCGGCAGGCAGCTGCGTGGCGCGCGCTGGTGCCGGCGTCGAGCACCTGCCTGCCTACCTGGCCGAGTCAAGCAGCTCGCTGGAGCGGTTGCTGGGCTGGGCCGGCTAGGTGGGCCTGCTAGGTGAGCGCCAGGTAAGTCCTCTGCTCTCTACTTTTTGTTTTTCTTTTTTATTTGTTCCTGTTCTGTGGTTTGAAATAGTAAAAATACTATTCCATTTAGGAAAAACCTGAAAATATTCAGAGGCACATTTAAAAATATTCTCAACAGCCTAAAAATACCTTCAATATTATTTGGGCATTTTAAAATATTTATAGGATTTAAATTGCCCAAATGCAAATACTTATGGCTTGGTGCAAAAATCCAGAATGGCCTCCAAAAATATGAAACCATTTTTGGCATAAGGTTTAGCCAGGACCAAAGATGGTGAACATTTATGAAGGGCATTTTGGGTTCATTGAAAATAATTTTTAGTAAACCCTAGTTGTTTCCAGGGGGTGCTGGGGGTTCTGCCATCCCCATTTCAGTTTTCTGGAAAAGTAGACATGATGCAACACTCTAATGCATGAACTAGCTAGGGTGTGACAGTCCTTGATCTTTAAAGGTGCTCTGCATTTATGTTTTGCGGTCTCAGAAAGGGCTAGCGAGATACCATCTTGTTATATCATATCATGATTGTTTTGAGAAAGTGTTGTCATCCGAGATTTATTACTATTTCTCGCTGGTTGATTATGCCATTGATATGAGTAAACACGAGACCTAAATTTTATTGCGAATGTGGTTAGTTCATAATCTTTGCTGAAAACTTGAATGCTGGCTTTACATATTTACAACAACAAGAGCAAACAGAGTTTGTAAAAGTTTTTCTTTATCACTTTCATTTTATCAACTGAATTGCTTGAGGACAAGCAAAGGTATAAGATTGGGGGAGCTGATATGCCTCCGACGTATCTACTTTCCAAACACTTTTTCCCTTGTTTTGGACTCTAAATTGCATGATTTGAATGGAACTAACCCGGACTGATGCTGTTTTCAGCAAAATTGCCATGGTGTTATTTTTGTGCAGAAATAAAAGTTCTCGGAATGACCTGAAAATCAATGGGGATTACTTTTCGAATACTAGCAAAAGAGCCCGTGCGTTGCAACGGAAGAAAAGAATAACACACGTCCCTACCACAATAATCGTGACTCAAGACCCCAATAGGTCCATGTTATTTATTTGAACATGGCATTCTATCTGTGTTGCCGCTTATTCTTTTCCCACCCTTACCGACGGTGGCCTCAACGCGTTTGAATGTGGTCAATTCTAAGGCGTCTCTCTCTGCACATAAGATGAGAAATTTTCTTTCCTTTTTCCCGTGCGTGGTTTTGCCGACACGTCCATGTGTTGTTGTAGATAATTTCTTTCGTCTCCAATCCAACTTTACCGAGGTATTCATTTTCAATCCTGGTCTACTCCGATACTAAAGAGAGGCGGATCATGCACTATTGATTAAGGTTGCACATTTAATAAATATTTTTAAAATGTTAATAGGTAAAATAACATCATATTTAGATTCTACACACATTTTTTAATCAAATTACATATAAAATATGTTAAAACTGAAGTTACAGTTTAAAAGAAGATATGTCTATTTTGAAAAACATATCAATTGACTGCGGGTTAATTACACCAAATGTCAGGGTGTTTTCCGCAAAGAACGAACAATTTTTCTCGAGTCAGTTAAACCTGGACCATGGGTTGATTTGAGAAAACTACAGGGGGTTTCTGCAAATAGTAAAACATTTTCTCTCGAATTATTTAAACCAGTACTGCGAGTTGATTTCAAGAAAGAGTAAGGGGTTTTCTGCAAAATGATGCGACGGGCGTAATTTATTAGTAGGTATAGATTTAGTCAAAGTTGTATGCATCAATACTTTGGTTATAGGTTTCACATAGGTCATCACATTTGTCGTTCCTGATATATCCTCGTGTGCCTTGTCGCTGTAGCCGGCTCACCAATACCGAGAACTATTGTTGCAACCCCTTGTCGCAGCAGCCCGCGTTGCTGCAGCCGGCTCGCTACCCGCCATCACTGGCATGGTAATTTGCTGGGACCTGGAGTCTCGATTTTACTTATTGCAAGACGATAATTTGTTTGATGTTGGTTTTATCTTCTGAGGAGAAAACATATAATAATTTGTACTAAATGTTTGACATTTAGCATGTGTGTACTACAATTTGGGAAGGGCAATGATACCCAATGAGCTATCTTGGTCTGTTCTGTGGATGATCTATTACCAACCCCATTTTAATTCGTTGCGTAGGTACTATTTTTATTCGGCATTTTGTTAAGACATTCAATACCGATCCAGTTTAATATGCAAAACCTAAGCTTTGTATTTTGAAGGAAAGGAAGGCTCGTGTATGTTCCGATTGCTAAGCAAATGTGTGCTCATTCCATGAACAACACCTTGGAACCATGGGGCCCATGAACTTTGTTTTTTGTCGACGGGTGCTATGGAGGAGAGATAAGGTCACATACTCACGTGTGGATGGATCGATGGAAAGAAACAACTAGATACAAGAGATAAGGTTGAAGCAGATGAGGTAGGCGGTGCGTGGGTCCCAGCGGTAGACGCGTGTGTGCTCGCGCAAGGCGGCTACCGCCCAGGTAGTCAAGCTGGATGGATTAAACCAATTGAAAATGTCTAACACCCTCCCTCTACGAGAGATCTCACGCATCCGAGCGCCTCCTTGCGCCCTCGTCCACAAACCGCAGCTTCCCCCTCCCTCCCAGGCGCCCCTCTCCTCCAGCCTTGACGCGAGAGCCTCGCAGGAGCTTGAGGCCCGATCCGCAGCGGCAGGAGGAGGACCCCCCGCCCGGTGAGCTTCGCGCTTCTCTTCACTGGTCTCCCATCTCTCCTCACCCTCTCTTTTCTCTCTTGAATAGGAAGAGACCCACCACAACAATGGCGCCGCCCCATGGAGCTCCGATCTGCAACGGGACCCCGCCGGTGAGTCATCCCACCCCGCGCTTCTCCCTCCTCTTCTATCCCGGTCTCCTCTCTCGCTCTCCTCACCCTCTCTTTTCTCTCTCGAGCAAGAAGCATCAGCTCTCGCACACCAATGGCGCACGCCCGAGACATTGGTGAACACGGAGCTTCTTTCTCCTACGAACTCGGCGGCCCTCTCCTCTAGCCTCCTCTCGCGCATATAAAAAATACTGGAAGAAAGATCCACGTCAGGGGGCCCACACCCTGTCCACGAGGGTGGGGGCGTGCCATACCCCCTGGGCACGCCCCCCTGCCTCGTGGGCCCCCTGACGCTCCACCGACCTCAACCTTGACTCCATATATTCACTTTCGGGGAGAAAAAATCAGAGAGAAGGATGCATCATGTTTTACGATACAGAGCCGACGCCAAGCCCTAAACTCTCTCGGGAGGGCTGATCTGGAGTCGGTTCGGGGCTCCGAAGAGGGGAATCTGTCGCCATCGTCATCATAAACCTTCCTCCATCACCAATTTCATGATGCTCACCGCCGTGTGTGAGTAATTCCATCGTAGGCTTGCTACATGGTGATGGGTTGGATGAGATTTATCATGTAATCGAGTTAGTTTTGTTAGGGTTTGATCCCTAGTATCCACTATATTCTGAGATTGATGTTGCTATGACTTTGCTATGCTTAATGCTTGTCACTAGGGCCCGAGTGCCATGATTTCAGATCTGAACCTATTATGTTTTCCTCAATATATGAGAGTTCGATCCTATCTTGCAAGTCTATAGTCACCTATTATGTGTTATGATCCGTTAACCCCGAAGTGAAAATAATCGGGACCACTACCGGTGAAGACCGTAGTTTGAGGAGTTCATGTATTCACTATGTGTTAATGCTTTGGTCCGGTACTCTATTAAAAGGAGGCCTTAATATCCCTTAATTTCTAATAGAACCCTGCTGCCATGAGAGGGTAGGACAAAAGATGTCATGCAAGTTCTTTTCCATAAGCATGTATGACTATATTCAGAATACATGCCTACATTACATTGATGAACTGGAGCTAGTTCTGTGCCACCCTATGTTATGACTGTTACATGATCAATCGCATCCGGCATAATTCTCCATCACTCATCCAATGCCTACGAGCTTTTCCATATATTGTTCTTCGCTTATTTACTTTTCTGATGCTACTGTTACAATCACTACAAAACCCAAAAATACTACTTTTGCTACCATTACCACTACTATCATATTAGTTTGCTACTAAATACCTTGTTGTAGATATTAAGTTTCCAGGTGTGGTTGAATTAACAACTCAGCTGCTAATACTTGAGAATATTCTTTGGTTCCCCTTGTGTTGAATCAATAAATTTGGGTTGAATACTCTACCCTCGAAAACTATTTCGATCCCCTATACTTGTGGGTTATCAGTGGTTGACTTGGAAAGCCCCTATCACGCGCTCTTGGGCCGCCCTGCACTGGCCAAGTTCATGATGGTCCCTCACTATGCATACCTGAAAGCCAAGATGCCAGGCCTCAAGGGCATCATTACTGTTGCTGGAGATTACAAGAAGTCACAAGACTGTGCAGCTGCCAGCAGCCGGCTCGCCGAGTCCCTCATCATAGATCAAGAAAGACGGCTCCTCGATCGGATGGTACCAATGGCCAGCAAGAAGCCGACCATGCCGACTGATCCCAAGGAAGCTGAAGCAGGGGCCTGATACGTCTCCAACGTACCTATAATTTTTGATTGCTCCATGCTATATTATCTACTGTTTTGGACATTATTGGGCTTTATTAACCACTTTTATATTATTTTTGGGACTAACCTACTAACCGGAGTCCCAGCCCAGAATTGTTGTTTTTTGCCTATTTTAGGGTTTTGAAGAAAAGGAATATCAAACGGAGTCCAAACAGAATGAAACCTTCAGGAACATGATTTTCTCACTGAATACAACTCAGGAGACTTACACCCTACGTCAAGGCACGTAACAGGAGGCCACGAGGTGGGGCGCGCCCTACCCTACCAGGCGCACGCCCCACCCTCGTGGGCCCCCTGTTGCTCCACCGACGTACTTCTTCCTCCTATATATATCCACGTACCCCCAAACGATCAGATACGGAGCCAAAAACCTAATTCCACCGCCACAACTTTCTGTATCCACGAGATCCCATCTTGGGGCCTGTTCTGGAGCTCCGCCGGAGGGGGCATCGATCACGGAGGGCTTCTACATCATCATCCAAGCCCCTCCGATGAAGTGTGAGTAGTTTACTTCAGACCTACGGGTCCATAGTTAGTAGCTAGATGGCTTCTTCTCTCTTTTTGTATCTCAATACAATGTTATCCCCCTCTCTCGTGGAGATATATTCTATGTAATCTTCTTTTTGTGGTGTGTTTGTTGAGACCGATGAATTGTGGGTTTATGATCAAGTCTATCTATGAATAATATTTGAATCTTCTCTGAATTCTTTTATGTATGATTGGTTATATTTGCAAGTCTCTTCGAATTATCAGTTTAGTTTGGCCTACTAGATTGGTTGTTCTTGCCATGGGAGAAGTGCTTAGCTTTGGGTTCGATCTTGCGGTGTCCTTTCCCAGTGACAGAAGGGGCAGCAAGGCACGTATTGTATCGTTGCCATCAAGGATAACAATATGGGGTTTTTATCATATTGCATGAAACTATCCCTCTACATCATGTCATCTTGCTTAAGGCGTTACTCTGTTTTTAACTTAATACTCTAGATGCATGCTGGATAGCGGTCGATGAGTGGAGTAATAGTAGTAGATGCAGGCAGGAGTTGGTCTACTTGTCTCGGACATGATGCCTATATACATGATCATACCTAGATATTCTCATAACTATGCTCAATTCTATCAATTGCTCAACAGTAATTTGTTCACCCACCGTAGAATACTTATGCTCTTGAGAGAAGCTACTAGTGAAACCTATGGCCCCTGGGTCTCTTTCTCATCATATTAATCTCCATCACTTTACTATTGCTTTGCTTTTACTTTTTCTTTGCATCTCTATACCAAAAATACCAAAAATATTATTTATCATCTCTATCAGATCTCACTTTTGTAAGTGACCGTGAAGGGATTGACACCCCTAAGCACGTTGGTTGCATTGAGCTATTGTTTTTGTGTAGGTACGAGGGACTCGCGCGTAGCCTCCTACTGGATTGATACCTTGGTTCTCAAAAACTGAGGGAAATACTTACGCTACTTTGCTGCATCATCCTCTCCTCTTCGGGGATATCCAACGCAGTGCTCAAGAGGTAGCAAGAAGAATTTCCGGCGCCGTTGCCGGGTAGTCTGCGCAAAAGTCAACATACCAAGTACCCATCACAAACCCTATCTCCCGCATTACATTATTTGCCATTTGCCTCTCGTTTTCCTCTCCCCCCCCAATTCACCCTTGCTATTTTATTCGCCCTCTCACTCTCTCTCTATCCTCCCTCTCTTTCTCTATTTGCCTCTTTTTGCCCGTTTGCCTTTTGTTTGCTCGTGTGTTAGTTTGCTTGTTTGTCGCGATGGCTCAAGATAATACTAAATTGTGTGACTTCACCAATACCAACAACAATGATTTCCATAGCACTCCGATTTCTCCTCTTACCGATACTGAATCTTGTGAAATTAATACTGCTTTGCTGAATCTTGTCATGAAAGATCTGTTCTCCGGCCTTCCTAGTGAAGATGCCGCTACCCATCTTAATAGTTTCGTTGATTTGTGTGACATGCAAAAGAATAAAGATGTCGATAATGATATTGTTAAATTGAAGCTATTTCCTTTTTCGCTTAGAGATTGTGCTAAAGCTTGGTTTTCATCTTTGCCTAAAAATAGTATTGATTCATGGAACAAGTGCAAAGATGCTTTTATCTCTAAGTATTTTTCTCCCGCTAAGATCATCTCTCTTAGAAACGATATTATGAATTTTAAGCAACTGGATCATGAACATGTTGCACAAGCTTGGGAGAGAATGAAACTAATGATACGTAATTGCCCTACTCATGGTTTAAATTTGTGGATGATTGTTCAGAATTTTTACGCCGGATTGAATTTTGCTTCTAGAAATCTTTTAGATTCAGCCACGGGAGGCACTTTTATGGAAATCACTTTAGGAGAAGCTACTAAACTCCTAGATAATATTATGGTTAATTATTCTCAATGCCATACTGAAAGATCTACTAAAAAGGTGCATGCGATAGAAGAAATTAATGTTTTGAGTGGAAAGATGGATGAACTTATGAAATTATTTGCTAATAAGAGTGTTTCTTCTGATCCTAATGATGTGCCCTTGTCTACTTTGATTGAGAATAATAATGAATCTATGGATGTGAATTTTGTTGGTAGGAACAATTTTGGTAACAACGCGTATAGAGGAAATTTCAACCCTAGGCCTTATCCTAGTAATCCCTCTAATAATTATGGTAATTCCTACAACAATTCTTATGGAAATTATAATATGATGCCCTCTGACTTTTAATCTAATATTAAAGAATTTATTTCTTTGCAAAAGAATTTTAATGCTATGATTGAAGAAAAATTGCTTAAGATTGATGATTTGGATAGGAACGTTGATAGAATTGCTCTTGATGTTGATTATTCGAAACTTAGATCTATTCCACCTACGCATGATATCAATGAGTCTCTCAAAGCCATGAGAATTTCCATTGATGAGTGCAAAGAAAGAACCGCTAGGATGCGTGCTAAGAAAGATGCCTTTATAAAAGCGTGTTCTTCTAGTTCCTATGAAAATAATGAGGAGGATATAAAAGTTATTGATGTGTCCCCTATTAAATCTTTGTTTTTCAATATGAATGTTGATAATGATGGGACTAAATATGATCCACCTCTACCTAGAAGGCGTTCCAATAATTCAGAATTTGTTGATCTTGATGCTAAATTTGATAAAAGTGGGATTGAAGAAATTAAAACCCTAGATGTTGCTAAACCCACTATTATGGATTTCAAGGAATTTAACTATGAAAATTGCTCTTTGATTGATTGTATTTCCTTGTTGCAATCCATGTTAAAATCTCCTCACACTTATAGTCAAAATAAAGCGTTTACTAAACATATCGTTGATGCCTTGATGCAATCTTATGAAGAAAAACTTGAATTGGAAGTTTCTATCCCTAGAAAACTTTATGATGAGTGGTAACCAACTATTAAAATTAAAATTAAAGATCATGAGTTTTATGCTTTGTGTGATTTGGGTGCTAGTGTCTCTACTATTCCCAAAACTTTGTGTGATTTGCTAGATTTCCGTGATTTTGATGATTTCTCTCTAAACTTGCATCTTGCGGATTCCACTATTAAGACACCTATGGGAAGAATTAATGATGTTTTTATTGTTGCAAATAGGATATGTGCCCATAGATTTTATCATTCTTGATATAGATTGCAATCCTTCTTGCCCTATTATTCTCGGTAGACCTTTCCTTAGAACGGTTGGTGCAATTATTAATATGAAGGAAGGGAATATTAGATTTCAATTTCCATTAAAAAAGGGCATGGAATACTTTCCTAGAAAGAAAATAAAATTACCATATGAGTCTATCATGAGAGCCACTTATGGATTGCCTACCAAAGATGGCAATACCTAGATCTATTATTGCTTGTTATGCCTAGCTAGGGGCGTTAAACGATAGCGCTTGTTGGGAGGAAACCCAATTTTATTTTTATTCCTTGCCTTTTGCTCCTATTTAGTAATAAATAAATTATTTATCCTCTGTTTTGGTAGTGTTTTTTGTGTTTAACTACTGTTTGTGCCAAGTAGAACCGTTGGGAAGACATGGGGAAAGTCTTGTTGAACTTGTTGTAAAAAACAGAAACTTTAGCGCTCACGAGAACTGCTGTAGTTTTTATTTGGAAAGTGATATTTAATTAATTACTTTTGTAGATGTTTAATAGATAAATTTCTCACGTCCAGCAATTTATTTTAGAATTTTTGGAGTTCCAGATCTTGCTCTAGCGACATATTACTACAGACTGTTCTGTTTTTGACAGATTCTGTTTTTCGTGTGTTGTTTGCTTATTTTGATGAATCTATGGCTAATAAAATAGTTTATAAATCATAGAGAAGTTGGAATACAATAGGTTTAACACCAATATAAATAAAGAATGATTTCATTACAGTATCTTGAAGTGGTCTTTTGTTTTCTTTCGCTAACGGAGCTCACGAGATTTTCTACTTTAAGTTTTGTGTTGTGAAGTTTTCAAGTTTTGGGTACAGATTTGATGGATTATGGAACAAGGAGTGGCAAGAGCCTAAGCTTTGGGATGCCCATGGAACCCCCAATATAATATAAGGACACCTAAAAGCCAAAGCTTGGGGATGCCCCGGAAGGCATCCCCTCTTTCGTCTACTTCTATCGGTAACTTTACTTGGAGCTATATTTTTATTCACCACATGATATGTGTTTTGCTTGGAGCGTCTTTTATGATTTGAGTCTTTGCTTGTTACTTTACCACAATCATCCTTGATGTACACACCTTTTCATAGAGCCATACATAATTTGGAATTTGATAGAATACTCTATGTGCTTCACTTATATCTTTTGAGCTCTATAGTTTTGGGTAAAGATTTGATGGATTATGGAACAAAGAGTGGCAAGAGCCTAAGCTTGGGGATGCCCATGGCACCCCAAGGTAAAATTCAAGGACACCAAAAAGCCTAAGCTTGGGGATGCCCTGGAAGGCATCCCCTCTTTCGTCTTCGTCTATCGGTAACTTTACTTGGAGCTATATTTTTATTCACCACATGGTATGTGTTTTGCTTGGAGCATCTTGTATGATTTGAGTATTTGCTTTTTAGTTTACCACAATCATCCTTGCTGTACACACCTTTTGAGAGAGACTCACATGATTTGAAATTTATTAGAATACTCTATGTGCTTCACTTATATCTTTTGAGCTATATAGTTTTTGCTCTAGTGCTTCACTTATATCTTTTAGAGCACGGTGGTGGATTTGTTTTATAGAAACTATTGATCTCTCATGCTTCACTTAGATTATTTTGAGAGTCTTAATAGCATGGTAATTTGCTTAATAATAAATATTCTTGGTATTCAAGATTTGTAAAACTTTCTTTTGAGTGCGTTGAATACTAAGAAAAAATTGATGCTTGATAATTGTTTTGAGATATGAGGATGGTGATATTAGAGTCATGCTAGTTGAGTAGTTGTGAATTTGAGAAATGCTTGTGTTAAAGTTTGTGATTCCCGTAGCATGCACGTATGGTGAACCATTATGTGATGAAGTCGGAGCATGATTTATTTATTGATTGTCTTCCTTATGAGTGGCAGTCGGGGATGAGCGATGGTCTTTTCCTACCAATCTATCCCCCTAGGAGCATGCGCGTAATACTTTGCTTTGATAACTTCTAGATTTTTGCAATAAGTATATGAGTTCTTTATGACTAATGTTGAGTCCATGGATTATACGCACTTTCCTTCCTTCCACCATTGCTAGCCTCTCTAATACCGCACACTTTTTGCTGGTATCATACACCCACCAAATACCTTCCTCAAAACAGCCACCATACCTACCTATCATGGCATTTCCATAGCCATTCCGAGATATATTGCCATGCAAATTTCCACCGTTCCGTTCATTATGACACGCTCCATCATTGTCATATTGCTAGCATGATCATGTAGTTGACATCGTATTTGTGGCAAAGCCACCGTTCATAATTCTTTCATACATGTCACTCTTGATTCATTGCATATCCCGGTACACCGCCGGAGGCATTCATATATAGTCATATTTTGTTCTAAGTAATGAGTTGTAAGAAAAATAAAAAGTGTGATGATCATCATTTTTAGAGCATTGTCCCAAGTGAGGAAAGGATGATGGAGACTATGATTCCCCCACAAGTCGGGATGAGACTCCGGACGAAAAAAAAGAGGCCATAAAAAAGAGAAGGCCCAAAAAAGAGAGAAAAAGAGAGAAGGGACAATGTTACTATCCTTTTACCACACTTGTGCTTCAAAGTAGCACCATGATCTTCATTGTAGAGAGTCTCTCATTCTATCACTTTCATATACTAGTGGGAATTTTTCATTATAGAACTTGGCTTGTATATTCCAATGATGGGCTTCCTCAAAATGCCCTAGGTCTTCGTGAGCAAGCGAGTTGGATGCACACCCACTTAGTTTCTTTTGTTGAGCTTTCATATACTTATAGCTCTAGTGCATCCGTTGCATGGCAATCCCTACTCACTCACACTGATATCTATTGATGAGCATCTCCATAGCTCGTTGATACGCCTAGTTGATGTGAGACTATCTTCCCCTCTTTTTGTCTTCTCCACAACCACCATTCTATTCCACCTATAGTGCTATATCCATGGCTCACGCTCATGTATTGCGTGAAGATCGAAAAAGTTTTGAAAATGTCAAAAGTATGAAACCATTGCTTGGCTTGTCATCGGGGTTGTGCATGATTTAAATACTTTGTGTGGTCAAGATAGAGCATAGCCAGACTATATGATTTTGTAGGGATAGCTTTCTTTGGCCAAGTTATTTTGAGAAGACATAATTGCTTTGTTAGTATGCTTGAAGTATTATTATTTTTATGTCAACATGAACTTTTGTCTTGAATCTTTTGAATCTGAATATTCATACCACAATTAAGAAGAATTATGTTGAAATTATGCCAAGTAGCACTCCGCATCAAAAATTCTGTTTTTATCATTTACCTACTCGAGGACGAGCAGGAATTAAGCTTGGGGATGCTTGATATGTCTCCAACATATCTATAATTTTTGATTGCTCCATGCTATATTATCTACTGTTTTAGACATTATTGGGCTTTATTATCCACTTTTATATTATTTTTGGGACTAACCTACTAACCGGAGGCCCAGCCCAGAATTGTTGTTTTTTGCCCGTTTTAGGGTTTCGAAGAAAAGGAATATCAAACGGAGTCCAAATAGAATGAAACCTTCAGGAACGTGATTTTCTCACCGAATACAACTCAGGAGACTTGGACCCTACATCAAGGCACGTAACAGGAGGCCACGAGGTAGGGGGCGCGCCCTACCCTACCAGGCGCGCCCCCCACCCTCGTGGGCCCCCTGTTCCTCCACCGACATACTTCTTCCTCCTATATATATCCACGTACCCCCAAACGATCAGATACGGAGCCAAAAACCTAATTCCACCGCCGCAACTTTCTGTATCCACGAGATCCCATCTTGGGGCCCATTCCGGAGCTCCGCCGGAGGGGGCATCGATCACGGAGGGCTTCTACATCATCATCCAAGCCCCTCTAATGAAGTGTGGGTAGTTTACTTCAGACCTACGGGTCCATAGTTAGTAGCTAGATGGCTTCTTCTCTCTTTTTGGATCTCAATACAATGTTCTCCCCCTGTCTCGTGGAGATCTATTCGATGTAATCTTCTTTTTGTGGTGTGTTTTTTGAGACCGATGAATTGTGGGTTTATGATCAAGTCTATCTATGAATAATATTTGAATCTTCTCGGAATTCTTTTATGTATGATTGGTTATCTTTGCAAGTCTCTTCGGATTATCAGTTTGGTTTGGCCTACTAGATTGGTTGTTCTTGCCATGGGAGAAATGCTTAGCTTTGGGTTCAATCTTGCAGTGTCCTTTCCCAGTGACAGAAGGGGCAGCAAGGCATGTATTGTATCATTGCCATCGAGGATAACAAGATGGGGTTTTTATCATATTGCATGAAGCTATCCCTCTACATCATGTCATCTTGCTTAAGGCGTTACTTTGTTTTTAACTTAGTACTCTAGATGCATGCTGGATAGCGGGCGATGAGTGGAGTAATAGTAGTAGATGCAGGCAGGAGTCGGTCTACTTGTCTCGGACGTGATGCCTATATACATGATCATACCTAGATATTCTCATAACTATGCTCAATTCTGTCAATTTCTCAACAGTAATTTGTTCTCCCACCGTAGAATACTTATGCTCTTGAGAGAAGCCACTAGTGAAACCTATGGCCCCCGGGTCTCTTTCTCATCATATTAATCTCCATCACTTTATTATTGCTTTGCTTTTACTTTGCATTTTACTTTTTACTTTGCATCTCTATACCAAAAATACCAAAAATATTATTTATCATCTCTATCAGATCTCACTTTCGTAAGTGACCATGAAGGGATTGACAACCCCTAAGCGCGTTTGTTGCGTTGAGCTATTGTTTTTGTGTAGGTATGAGGGACTGGCGCATAGCCTCCTACTGGATTGATACCTTGGTTCTCAAAAACTGAGGGAAATACTTACGCTACTTTGCTGCATCATCCTCTCCTCTTCGGGGAAATCCAACGCAGTGCTCAAGAGGTAGCAGGGCCTCATTCCAGCCGGCCAAAGAGACCAAGCTGATTCCCTTGGACCCGGACCACCAGGAGAGGTTTGCTATTATGGGCATTGGCCTCAACAGCAAATAGGAAGGCGAGATCGTCGATTTCCTCCATGAGAATCGAGACATCTTTGCATTGTCCCCCAAAGACATGCCGTGTGTCTCGACAGATCTCGCCGAGCACAAACTTCATGTAAGGTCCGATGCCAAGCCGGTCAAGCAACCCCTCTGCCGCCTGTCTGAAGAAAATAGAAGGATTGTTGGGGAAGAAGTCGCCCGACTGCTAGCAGCCGGATTCATTATGGAAGTGTTCCACCCAGACTAGCTTGCCAACCCGGTCCTTGTGCTAAAGAAGAACAACAAGTGGCGCATGTGCATTGATTACACTAGTCTCAACAAAGCCTACCCCAAAGATCCATTCGCTCTGCCGTGAATAGACCAAGTGATCGACTCCACAGCCGGATGCGAGCTGTTGTCTTTCCTTGATGCCTATTCCGGCTACCACCAGATCAAGCTGGATCCGGCTGATCGACTGAAGACCGCCTTCATCACGCCATTCGACACCTTCTGCTACATCACCATGATGTTCGGCTTGAGAAATGCTGACGCCACCTTCCAACAATGTATGTAGAAGTGCTTGCTGAAGCAACTCGGACGCAATGCCCACGTTTACGTGGACGGCATTGTGGTGAAGAAGGAAAAGCGTGGCACCCTGATGGAAGACTTGAAAGAAACCTTTGAAAATCTGCACTGCTTTAACATCAAGCTCAACCCGGAGAAGTGTGTCTTCGGTGTGCCAGCCGGCCAGCTCCTGGGCTTCCTGGTCTCAGATCGCGGCATCGAGTGCAACCCTGTGAAGATCAAGGCCATCGAGAGGATGGAGAAACCCACCAAGCTGCGTGATGTGCAGAAGTTAACCGGGTGCCTGGCATCCCTCAGCCGCTTCATCAGTCGACTGGGCGAAAAGGCACTCCTCTGTACCAGCTCATGAAGAAAACCACTTGCTTCGAGTGGAACGACTAGGCGGACGCCGCCTTCCTCCAGCTCAAGCGGATGATGTCAATGTCGCCTATCCTGGCGGCTCCGGCTGCCAAAGAGCCTATGCTCCTCTACATCGCCGCCACCAATAGAGTTATCAGCATAGTGATTGTCGTCGAGCGTCAAGAAGCCGGCAAGGCACAGTCGGTCTAGAGGCTAGTGTATTACCTGAGCGAGGTCATGTCGGCCTCCAAGCAGAACTACCCCCACTACCAGAAGATGTGCTATGGCGTGTACTTTGCCGCAAAGAAGTTGAAGCAGTACTTTCAAGAGCACTCCATCACGGTCGTATGCACCGCCCCCCTTGCCGAGATCATAGGCAACATAGATGCTTCGGGCCGGGTGGCCAAGTGGGCCATCGAGCTGGCTCCACACACCATCTTCTACGAGCCCTGCACCGCCATCAAGTCCCAAGCACTGGCCGACTTCCTTGTCGACTGGGCCGAGTCCCAGTACCTGCCACCAGCTCTAGACTCCACGCACTGGCGGATGCACTTTGATGGCTCAAAGATACAAACCGGTCTGGGAGCCGGCATCGTCCTCACCTCTCCCAAAGACGACAAGCTAAAGTACACGCTACAAATCCACTTTGCCACCTCCAACAACGTAGCCGAGTATGAAGCGCTCATCTTCGGGCTCCGACTGGCCAAAGAAATTGGCTTTCACCGCATCATCTATTACGGCGACTCGGACTTGGTGGTCCAATAGTCGTCCGACGGCTGGGACGCTAAGGATGCAAACATGGCAAGCTACCGCTTCCTCGTCCAGCAGATGAGCAGCCACTTTGACGGGTGCGAGTTCATCCATGTGCCACGGGCCGACAACGACGCAGCAGATGCTCTCGCCTGCATCGGCTCCACCTGGCAAGCTATACCATCTGGCGTCTCCCTCGAGCGCCTCCGCAAGCAGTCCATCAAGCCTTCACCAGAGTCGGACTCCATCTTTGTGTTGACTGCCCTAGGAACAGCCGGATCCGGCTCGGGGACTTCAGCAGTCGGCGCGGCGACTTCACCAAGCGGCCCGGGGGCTACAGCACCAGCACCCGACCCGGTGCTCCCAGCAGGGGCCCGGGGGCTGCTGCAGTCAGCCCAGGGACTTCATCAGTGCCATCCGGAGCGGCCGGCTCCAGCCCGCCACCTCCCAACCCGCCCCCCTCGTATCAATCGTCGTGTTCACAGTGGTGGCGGCCCCATCTTGGGCACATCCCATCCGCGACTATTTGGTCAGCCGCGTGCTGCCAACCGACCTGGTGCTAGCAAGACAGATCCAGCACAGAGCAGGTTCCTATGCCATTGTCAATCAAGAGCTCTCAAGGTGGATTGTGACTAGCGTCCACCAGCGCTGTGTACAACCAGAGAAAGGCATGAAGATCCTCAAAGATATACATCAAGGCGAATGTGGCCACCATGTCGCCTCCAGGTCCCTTGTGGCAAAAGCTTTCTGCCATGGATTCTTCTGGCCGACTGCTCTGGATGATGCCAAAGATTTAGTCAAGAAGTGCAAGGGGTGCCAGGTGTTCAGGGCCAAGTAGCACCTGCCGGCCTCCGCCCTCAAGTTTGCATATGGTAGGTGACGGTGTCCTGGACTAGGGGGTACTCACCATGTCGTCTCCCGATCTATTAGATTGGGCCGAGGCCCCCCATGGCCGTATACTCATGGGCCAGTTCGGACAGCTTCCGCATACAAGGAAGATTCCACAAAGACTTGGCGATCAAGACAAGGACTTCTCCCCACCGGCGTATTCGGCTAGGACTCTTGTTAACCTAGGGCTCTAGTGCATTATATAAACTAGGGCCAGGCTAGTCGATAGAACATACAGAACAACAATCGTACCATAGGCTAGCTTCTAGGGTTTAGCCTCTTCGATCTCGTGGTAGATCTACTCTTGTACTACCCATATCATCAATATTAATCAAGAAGGACGTAGGGTTTTACCTCCATCAAGAGGGCCCGAACCTGGGTAAAACATCGTGTTACTTGCCTCCTGTTACCATCCGGCCTAGACGCACAGTTCGGGACCCCCTACCTGAGATCCGCCGGTTTTGACACCGACATTGTTACTTTCATTGAAAGTTCCGCTGTGTGATCGACAAAAGGATCGATGGCTCGCCTACAGATCAACTGCGACTTCGGCGTCTTCGTCACCAGTTCGACTGGTCACCTTGGTTCGACCAAGAATTGCGCCCCGTGTTCGGATCACCATGTTCGGATGAGGGCCTTCATCAAACATCAACTCCGATCTCTATCAAGATCACGGAGGAATCATCTATGGAGCTCGGGGGCTCAACGTCAACATTGCCCTCAAGCGACCGTGCTGTTTTTTTGGACAGCGAACTCGTATCTGCCGCCACCACCTCCTCGAGTATCGCTTTGACGATCACTTTGGTGCACTTGTGCGGAATTGAGTCTATAACAACCCTGGAAAATTTCATCGAGTTCCGATGGAGGAATCTCTGGCAATCCACGATATACCAGAGCCCTGTCAAATCTGGATGGGAATTTGGATGAGTTTAGGGCGTGGTGTCCAGCTTCTAGCTCGGACATCCTTTGGAAGATCCAACCGTTGATCGGCTGTGGAATTCCTATATCTACCACCTCTCAAAATTTCACCTCGATCCGACCGTCCAAACTCCAGGAACCTTCCGATTAGTGCATCACTTTTCGGATCTGTTTTCTGCGTGAAAACGAATCTGACCCGAGTTCATATTTTTTATGAACGGGATTTCGGACATCCCTTTTGAAGGAAGTTTTGTATGGGGTATTGTGTTTTGTTCCCGAACACACCCCACTAACTTTAAGATCTTTTGAACATGATCTTCAACATCATGCTGGTGTCAAACCAGTCCGGCAATATTACTCCACGGCTGCCGACCTGCGCTAGACACGTCGTCACTTTAGCCGAGCTCAACTTCTTCGGATCATCATCTCGGCAAGCCGAACAAGAGTCCGGCATCGCGAAGGATAAATCATCATCAACATCGCCGCCCCACGGATTACACGGAGCGGGCATACCGGCATCGCCGCACGGTCGCTTCATCAAGCCGGCGTCGACCACGTCACGACCTGCATCGACAGGGCTGCACTATTGCATCTTCAAGCTGGTGTCCATCACGCCGACCTACTTCGACATCTCGGCTGGACCGGGGGCTTCGCCATCTCTTCATCAACCTACTCCGGACACTTCGGCGTCACTAGCCGACCAGCTCCGTCACGTTAGCTGGACCGAGGGCTTTGCCTCGGCGAGCCAACCTTTACCAGCATTGCCATGCCATCGTTTTATCGCCCATCAGGCAATGGGTGTGCGGAGCGAGTCCCAATTTTGGGAATCGCCTTCCTTCGGATTGCTACAACAAATAAACCAGGTGCTATTAATCCCAGTATTTTTTGCTTGTTTGGGTTCATTTTTCCCAAGGAATTATTACTCTGGTTGGTCCATGATATGTACACAGGTCTATCAAATGGTGACCGCATTAACGACGGTCACGTGGTCGTTCGATCAGTTTCCGTACATAGTCCGGCGAACGCTGCATCCGGAGCTCGGACCGAGCTGTGAATTCAGGCTTTGCCACGCCTTTACTACATCACGCCGACGCCCTGCATCGACATTGACTTCGGCGCCAGGCCATATTTCTTCTATTCCTCACTTTGCATAAATTATTTATTATGCAACATTTTTTTAATTATCATTATTACTATTATCTCCGGTTTGCACTATTTTTTGTGCACAGGAAAATGATCCGGGGACTTCGGCGTCACTCTGCCGGTCTGCATTGATCGTGCTATGTCACCACTTCGGCGTGTCGAGCTCTCCGCTCCGCCACCTCGGGACCAGCTTGGGGGATGGAACCTTGCCCCGCATCAAGCTCGGACCGCGTCATCAATACCGAACACATTAACCAGCTAAGTCGCTTTCATGCTCAAAGCTTTAATTTCTAACTTGTGTTCGGTTCGACCAAGCATTATACTTTTTTGGAAAAAAGTTGCTTGTAAAAATTTTTCCTTGTCCAGACTTTGTTTGTGACGCATAAATTAAAATACCCCGTTTAATTGGGGGCTTCCTTTATGAAGCTTTTCCTATTGCATATGATTATACTTGTACGGCTTCGTTCCTTGTTCGTGTATTACGCCACAATATGCACCATATTGACTTAAGCGATTTGCAAGCTGGGTTGCCTCGCTCCTGTGTTTACCCCTACGTTCCCGATTGTTCGGCTAGGGAGTAAAGGGAGCACCTCTGCGATTGTCACGATCGGGTCAACCGAGCCGGACCTCAGACTGGGTGAAGCCGAAAGCTAGCGCTCTTATAGTTTTCAATGATGGTCGGCACACAACGGAACTCATGAGTACAAAAAATCTATTGCACAAGTCTCATAATAACAATGAGCACCGAAGAAAGGTATCGGTGGGGGTACTATTTTCTTCGAAGATGCTTCTTACACTTCACGGTAATATAGCATAAGTTCCCTGAGCGCGCTTTGTCTGTTACAGCCTTATGGCCTGATTGCCTGGTTATTGGAAACACCGTCGATATTCTCGACCGATGGAGTACATAACACTTTTCGGTCCTTGACCGAAGAGGGAGAAGCTGACGGTCGGTTAAGACGCGTTTAAAGTTCGGTTGAACATAGATATGATATAAGTACTTCGGTACATGCAATCATTCTTCTACCCAAGTCACTTGGGGGCTCTTAAGTTTATTTGAGCCGTTTTATAATAAGTGTTCTTCTTCTTAGTCGTTGCAAAGTTTTATTATTATTTATCACTCCTTTTTTCGACACGAGTGTGCGGTCACTAGCCGGGGAGCCTAATTTCTCTCTCAAAGCCGCTAGAGTTTAGTTTGCTAAACTGGCCTGATGAGAAGTACTCCGCCCTCGGGATAGGAGGTTGAAGCCGTAGGCTGACCCGCTCGAAGTCTTGAGATAGGATGTATCATGTTAAAGCACGACAGAAGCACTTCTTTTTCTAAGACCAACTTTCGGATTGGCACCGAACACTTGATATTGTTCGGACGTCATGTTTTTACTGACGTTTCTTGGTTTTCCAAGCTTTTTGGCACTTTTAAACTATTTGTGCTTTTCCAGCATTAGTCTCGCAGTGCAACGCCGGACACCTTTAGGGATTCGGCAAAAACATTCTCAGATATTGCTATATATGCATCGGTTTCGAATTGTGTCTTCGGTCAATAGTTGGGTTGCCCGGCTCCTGCACTTGCTTCCTACGTTCCGTTTTGTTCGGCTAGGCGTGCAAAGGGAGAACCACTGCGATTGTGCTTCCAGCTCACATGGTTAAGCACCTCAGTGGAGAAAGCCGAAAACTGACTTTCACAATAAGCGTAAACTGGTCAGCGATCCGATGACTATGTTAAATGATGGGCCGTTCATAACATTGGCCGAAGTGTTTACGGCTTGACCCCGACTGTCGCCGAACACTACCGGGGGCTATTAACTGGCCTCCCAAACTAAATCCTCAATATTTTGCTCTTACATTAGAGCTGAGGTTTAATGATCATGCTTAGCATGACAACCCAAAGAAAGGAACCGATAGCGGGACTATTTTCTTTGGAAGACATTTCTTCTGTTAAACAGTAATATAACTCTCTGCGTACCTTTGTTTATAAAACCGTATGGCCAGATTGCCTTGTTTGTTGTAAATCTTTGCCCTCATAAAGGCTTTATAAAGTAGGACAAACACTCCTCGGCTACTGGCCGAGGAGGTGGAAGCCGATGGTCGGTCAACAAAGTTTTGTACAATGCGGATCCGAGCATTAATGACGTAAAGTACTTGGATACATAGAGTCATTACACATAATTTGTGATTTTACTATGGATATTGATCCTTAATTCGGCCACCCGTGCCCGCATTAAGGCTCGGGGGCTACTGGGCTTCGGGCTTATTATTTACAAATATTAAAGGGGCACATTGATCCCCTGATCTGGTGTTGCCACCCGACCAGTGTCTCGGGGGCTACTGCATTGCTTGTCCAATGCAGAAAATTTTATGTGCAATATAGTTTCCGGGGAGATTTTGATCCTTGGGTTGGTCGGCCGCACCCAACCTGAGTCTCGAGGACTGAGCACGCCGCTTTTAGTGTCCCGAAGTATTCTGCCGAGCTTGGACTGCATCCTCAGGCCGATTTTGCAAATCAACCTGAGTCTCAGCGGCTACTGGGATCAGCGGTCTTACGTCATCCTTCAGGTGCATCTCGGGTTTTAGACCAATACACACCTTGAGGGCTACTGGCTATATATCTCGACAGAGAATAAATTGCAATAATAAAAAATATTGACAAAAAATCGGCCCACAGTCGAGGTGGTGCACCACCTCGGAAGCAGTCTGGCATAAAGCTCGGGCGCTAGTGGCTGGCTCCATAGAGGGCATTTCCGGCATTAAGCTCGGCTAAACTCCTTCAACTTTTTTGAACCAAGGTGATATAACACCTCGGATATAGTCCGGCGTTGGAGCTGGGACACTGTCCGGCGTTGGAGCTTGGACATAGTCCGGTGTTGGAGCTCGGATACATTCCGGCGTTGGAGCTCGGAAGCGGTCCGGCATTGGTGCTCGGCCGCAAAAGATACCTCGAATGCAGTCCGGCGTTAGAGCTCGGACGCAAGAGGACACTGCCTCCCGGGAACAACTTCAAACCCGAGGTGTGGCGTAAAAATAACAAGGCATTGATAAAGGCCGGAAACTTAAAGGGGCTCCTCGGATACCCGACGTGTAAACTCGCCGAATGCATTTCGGCGATCCTCAAGATCGAAGATGAGAAGATTTGTTGAACCAGTTTTCAAGACCGTCAACCGAAGATGAAGAACGGTTCGGAAGAATCGAGGAGCGTCCCTAACTTGAAGACCGGTTCAGGGGAGCTAGTGACGGTGTCCTGGACTAGGGGGTACTCACCACGTCGTCTCCCGATCTATTAGATTGGGCTGAGGCCCCCCATGGTCGTATACTCATGGGCCAGTTCGGACAGCTGCCGCATACAAGGAAGATTCCACAAAGACTTGGCGATCAAGACAAGGACTTCTCCCCATCGGCGTATTCGGCTAGGACTCTTGTTAACCTAGGCCTCTGGTGCATTATATAAACCAGGGCCAGGCTAGTCGATAGAACATACAGAACAACAATCATACCATAGGCTAGCTTCTAGGGTTTAGCCTCTCCGATCTCGTGGTAGATCTACTCTTGTACTACCCATATCATCAATATTAATCAAGCAGGACGTAGGGTTTTACCTCCATCAAGAGGGCCCGAACATGGGTAAAACATCATGTTCCTTGCCTCCTATTACCATCCGGCCTAGACGCACAGTTCGGGACCCCCTACCCGAGATCCGCCGGTTTTGACACCGACAGTAGGCCCGTTCAACACGGCACGCGGCGACATGACCCATCTGCTGGTCGCCGTGGACAAGTTCACCAAGTGGATAGAAGCAAAACCAATCAAGAAGCTGAATGGTCCGACTGCTATCACATTCATTGCCAACATCACTGTCAGATATGGCATTCCTCACAGCATCATCACCAACAACAACACCAACTTTGCCAAAGGCGCCTTGGCCCGTTTCTGCACGAATCAGGGCATCCGACTGGACTTAGCGTCCATTTCCCATCCGCAGTCAAATGGCCAGGTAGAGCGAGCAAACGGCCTCATCTTGTCTGGCATCAAGCCCTGCCTGATCGAGCCGCTAGAGCGGTCGGCCGGCTGCTAAATCGACGAGATGTCGGCCATCCTCTGGAGTCTTCGAACCATGCCGAATAGATCAACCGGCTTCACGCCCTTCTTCCTCGTGTACGGTTCCGAGGCGATCATCCCCATGGATATTGAGTTCGACTCGCCTCGGGTTGCCATGTACACGGAGGCGGAGGCTAAAGAGGCGCGAGAAGATGGCGTCGATCTGCTGGAAGAGGCCCGACTGCTAGTGTGCAGCCGGTCCGCCATCTACCAGCAGAGTATGTGCCGCTACCACAACAAGAAGGTCATGTCGCGTTCTTTCCATGAGGGCGACCTTGTGCTCCGCCTGATCCAGCGATCAGCCGGACAACACAAGCTCGCGGCACCTTGGGAAGGCCCCTTCATCATCAGCAAGGCACTGGGTAACGACGCGTACTACCTCATCGACGCCCAGAAGCCCAGGGTGGGCAAGAGATGCACAGTCGGCGAAGAGACGGAGCGGCCATGGAATGCAAATCTGCTCCGCCCGTTTTACAGTTGATTCGAGCGTATGTATCACGACCACTTTTGTATTAAGTAAAAGACCTCAGATCCCCCGAGGAGAACTCGGGGGCTACCTTTTATCTATCTATGAGCTAAGCTCATGCCATGACTTGAGTTTTTCTATTCCTGCCCCGTCCGGGTTCTGGTCAGCCGGCCCGGGGGCTCGCCACCTTGGCCTAAGTTCACACCAGCCGGAGCCGACTAGTAGTGTGCCGACACTAAAAGCCCTCTCTCCGCCCTAAGTCATAGCTTGCAGCGCGGCTATCCGACTGGCGGGAGCTAAAGGCTGGAACAGTCGCCCACAGGAAATTCGACTAAGTAAGAATGCTAACTTAGGCCAGTCGGCCCTCCGCCTCCCTCGTCTGGCTGCTCAGCAGCCGGCAGGCCAACTTCTCTCTCATCGGGCCACACTCTACGCGGCCTAAGTAACTTGCCCGTTCTGAAGAACGACCAAGTCCCTGACCCAGCCACAGACCGCATAGCGGCTGTCCGGCTGGCAGGGAGGCGGCCAAGGAAATGCGGCACAACATAAAGCCAAAGAGAGAAAGGCAAAAATCGAACAAGAAATTAAACTTATGTACATTGCAAAAGGCTAGAGGCCAGCAACCATGAAGTTTAAAATACACCCCCAGTGGGTGGAGTTGCGCACACTTAACAGAATTGTTCAAAAGGATTACAATGCAAGATAAGACAAGGTAAATATGGCCACCTAAGCCAAAGGAGCAGCAGCCGGGTTCGAGGGGTCGGCAGAGGTGGCGACGCCGGATGGTGGAGCAGCCGGCTGGTTGGTCTCGGTTTGGTCGGCAGCGGTGGAAGTCGGTGTAGCCACCCGCGGCTCGCTGGTCGAAGCCTGATCAGGGTGGGGCTGGCCGCGTGCTTCGCCTCCCGGCGCGTCGTCTTCGTCCTCCTCGAAGTCATCGTCGTCATCGCCCTCATCACTAGAGGCGATTTCTTCCTTGGAGTCCTCCTCGCGGTTTGGGTCCAACCCGAACCAGCCCGGCGGCACCACATTGCCGTCAGCATCCAAGTCGGGGACGAAGACGGTGGTGTTGGTGTAGCCGGCGAGCGCCGCCGCATGTCGGGTGAGCTCAGGGCCCGCCTCCACCAGCTCGTCAGCGGCCTCTAGCCGGAAGGTGGCCAGTTGGGTCAAGTCGAGGTTGGATACCATGCCTTGGCGAACTCCAGGGCCGTTCGAGCGCCCGCCCGAGTTGTGATGCCCTTTTAGGCCTCGAAGCGGCCGACTATGACTTCCAGCCACTCGGCGGTCCGGCCAGGGGTGCAGGGGATCCGAGCACCCGGCCAGAGGGCGGCCAGCACTAGAGCATCAGCGTGTTGTAGGCGGCGGAGCATCCGATGGGCCGGTTGCAGGCGAGTCTTGACGGCCAGGAGCTGCTTGCCAAGATTCCGGGGCACGTTGGGCAGAATGTCCGCGCCCCCCGCCCTTTGTGTCATGTGCCACGCCTCGATGGCTTGGGTGACAGTGACGGAGTAGCCTGGGAAGTACTCTGAGAAGGAAAAATATCAAGAAATGAGAAGATAGAAGCCGGCTCCCGTAGCAGTCGGCAGCCACTCAAGAAGAAGAGAACAACTTACCGTCGATCATGTCCTTGATCTCCTTGTAGCCGGCATTCAGGAACTCCTCCTTATCGGCCTAGTTCGAGCGTTGAGTCTCGAACTCGGCTTTGAGGAGGTCCTCACCGTCCTTCAGCTGCTGGATCTCCGCCTTGTGCTGCTGGACCTCCACCTTGTGCAGCTCCGCCTGGTCGGCCAGCTCCTTGTTCAGGCGCTCGCACTCTTGTGCCGCCTGGCTACGCTCCAGCCCCTTGGTGCGGAGCTCGGTCTCGAGCTCGCCCAAGCGCTGCTGCAGCGCTGCGGCCGCCTCCGCAAAGATAAAATAGAAGACATCGGCATCAGCAAGAAAAAGAAGAAGGTAGTTGTCGGAACTCACCTTAAAGTTTCAAGCCACCTGCTCAGCAGCCGGCCCAGAACTCGGGGGCTACACCCAGTGGGTGCGCTGGTGCGCCCCCACGGAAGATTGCGAGAAGACAAAAACAAAAGGCGAGTACAAACCCGAACAACTGATCGTGACGCCAGGAACTCCTGCACCAACGTCTGGAGGGCGGCGCCTTTGACGGCAAGCTAGGTCTGGGCGTCCTGCACTGACACGTTCAGGGCGCCACCACCACTGCCAGACGCCCAATCCGCCGTGTTGGCACTGGTGGCCTCAACATCGGGCATCGCCGAGCTGGAGGTTTTGACCTCGCTCAGTTGCGGCGCTGAGCTCGCCTTCGCCGGGCGCCGGCGCACTGGGATGCTAACCATGGGAAGCGGCCCCACCATCAGCTGGTCGTCAGACGGCGCCGACTGTGGCCCCTCGGGCTGGACGACCGGCTTGTCGGCAGTCGGCGGGGGCGGAACCACCTCTTGCCCAAGCTCGGGGCCACCCCTTCTGTAACGCCCCGGATGTAACTTTCCATATTTGTAACTCCAACTCTTGCCTTCTCCCGCTATGTGATATGAGATTTCCTTCATGGTTGGGTTTTTGTCTTTTGTTTTGCATTTTGTTCATGCCATGCATTTCATCTCATGTCATCATTTGCATTACATCGACATTGTTTTCTTAAAACTTGCACCCGCTTGTAGTTGCCGCTTCTTCCTCGCCTCTGTTGACCTTTCTCAGACCAATCATTCTTATGTTGCCCAACCGTTTGACCCTCTCTGCACAGTACTCAAACCCCTTCACGACTGACGGTGTCCTGGAATATGGGGTACTCACCACGTCGTCTCCCGACCAGCTGGATCGGGCCGAGGACCCCCATGGAGGTTCACTCATGGGCCACTTCGAGCAGCCCATGCCGCACACGAGGAAGATTCTTGATGATCAAGACAAGGACTCCTCTCCACCAACGTATTCGACTAGGACTCTTGTTATCCTAGGCCTCCGGTACATTATATAAGCCGAGGCTAGGCTAGTCGCTAGATTATTATGACATTATTCATCATACCCTCAGGTTTTAGACCACAACATATGATCTCGAGGTAGAGCAACTCTTTACTTGATACTCCATCAATATAAACAAGAGTAGGACGTAGGGTTTTACCTCCATCAAGAGGGCCCGAACCTGGGTAAGACATTGTCTCCTTCGTTCATGTTACCATTGATCCGAGAATCCACAACTCGGGACCCCCTACCCCGAGGTCTACCGGTTTAAAGAAATTATTATTACTATTATCTCCGGCTTGCACTATCTTCTGTGCACAGGTAAATGATCCGGATTGGGCAGCACTGTCACCTCAGCATATCGACATACCATGTCACCTCGGGTGGACCGGGGGCTTCGTCATCACTTCATTAACCCACGCCGGGTACTTCGGCGTCACACTGCCGGCCTGCATCGGCCGTGCTATGTCGCAACTTCGGAGCATCGAGCTCTTTGCTCTGGCACCTCGGGGCCGGCTTGGGGGCTGGGAGCTCATCCTGTCGTAAGCTCGGACAGCGTCATCAATATCGAGCACATTAACCAGCTAAGTCGCTTTCATGGTCAAAAACTTTTAGTTTTCAATTTTGTTCGGTTCGACCAAGCATTATACTTTTTGGCAAAAAGTTGTTTGTGAAAAACCTCCTTGTCAAAAATTTGTTTGTGACACACAAATTCAAATACCACGTTTACTTGGGGGCTTCCTTTATGAAGCCTTTCCTCTTGCATATGATTATACTTGTATGGCTTTGTTCCTTGTTCGTGTATTACGCCACAATATGCACCATGTTGACTTAAGTGTTCCACAAGCTGGGTTGCCTTGCTCCTGTGTTTACCCCTACATTCCCGATTGTTCGGCTAGGGAGTAAAGGGAGCACCTCTGCGATTGTCACGATCAGATCATCCGAGCTCAGACCTCAGGCTGGGTGAAGCCGAAAGCTAGCGCTCTTATTGTTTTCAATCATGGTCGGCACACAACGGAACTCATGAGTACAAAAATCTATTGCACAAGTCTCATAGTAACAATGAGCAACCGAAGAAAGGTATCGATGGGGGTACTATTTTCTTCGAAGATGCTTCTTACACTTCGTCAGTAATATAGCATAAGTTCCATGAGCGTGCTTTGTCTGTTACAGCCTTATGGCCTGATTGCCTGGTTATCGGAAGCACCGTCGATATTGTCGACAGGTGGAGTACATAACACTTTTCGGCCCTTGACCGAAGAGGGAGAAGCCGACGGTCTGTTAAGACGCGTTTAAAAGTTTGGGTGAACACAGATACGATATAAGTACTTTGGTACATACAATCATTATACATAAAATTCTTTTACCCAAGTTTACTGGGGGCTCTTAAATTTATATGAGTTGTTTTATAGTAAATGTGTTTTCTTCCTAGTCGTTGCAAAATCTTTTTCTATCACTCCTTTTTCAACGCGAGTGTGTGATCAATAGCCGGATAGCCCATTTTCTCTCTAGTGACCACTCGAGTTTAGTTCGCTAAACTGGTCTAACAAGCAGTACTCCACCTTCGGGATAGGAGGTTGCGGCCGTAGGCTGACCCGCTTGAAGTCTTGAGATCGGATGTGTCATATTAATGCATGACAGAAGCACAAAAGTAAGACCAATTTTCGGATTGGCACCAAATGACTTGATTTAGTTCGGGCGTAAAGTTTCTACTGAATTTTTTTGGTTTTTCAAGCCTATGGCACTTTTAAACTATTTGTTTGTTTCCAGCATAAGTCTCGTAGTGCAGCGCTGGACACCTTTAGAGATTCGGCACAAAAATTCTCGGGTATTGCTATATATGCATCGGTATCCAATTGTGTCTTTGGTCAATAGTTGGGTTGCCCGAATCCTGTGCTTGCCTCCTACATTCCTCTTTGTTCGGCTAGGTGTGCAAAGGGAGAACCACTGTGATTGTGCTTCTAGCTCGAATGGTTAAGCACCTCAGTGGAGAAAGCCGAAAACTGACTGTCACAATGGGCGTAAACTGGTCAGCGATCCGATGACGGTATCAAACTATAGATCGATACCGATTACCCCATGTTAAACGATGGGCCTTTCATAACATTGGCCGACGTGATAATGGCTAGACTTCGGTTGGTGCCGAACACTAACATGGGGCTCGTAGCTAGCTTCCCCAGTTTAAAGCTCCTATGACTAAGTGAAAGTTATAAAGCCCGCATATCTGATTGCCTCGTTTTTGCTAACACAACCTCCTTCAGGCACTGAGACATCGGCTAAGGGTTGTCTTGTTATTGCGGAAACACCCTGCGTAGCATCTACAAGGGGGTGGAAGCCGACGATGGGCCACTTTCAAGTGATAAACGGTCGCAACGGAGTCAAAATAAATATATCATCGGCGTTTGTATTTTATATATGAGGGCTACCTTCCGTAATCATCGTTATAAAGCCATAAATATGCATCAATTTGACTTAAGATTTTGGCCAAGCTGGGTTGCCTGGCTCATGTGCTTACCCCTACGTTCCCGATTGTTCGACTAGGCGGTAAAGGGAGCACCTCTTTGATTGTTACTACCAGGTCATCTGAGTTAGTACCTCAGACTGGGTGAAGCCGAAAGCTAGTGATCTTAAAGGATATAATTGGTCGGCAATGACGGAAGTGAAAATTTTGGTTCATTAATACCATAGAGTTCGGGAACTTTCCCCGAACTAAATCCTCAATATTTTCCTCCCACATTGATTGGAGGTGAGGTTTCATGATCATGGTCAGCATGACAACCCAAAGAAAGGAACCGATAGTGGGACTATTTTCTTTGGAAGATGTTTCTTACGTTAAAAAAGTAATATAACATATCTCTCCGTGTACCTTTGTTTATAAAACCGTATGGCCGGATTGCCTTGTTTGCCATAAATCTTTTCCCTGGTAAAGGCTTTATAAAGTGGGACAAACACTCCCTGGCTACTGGCCGAGGAGGTTGAAGCCGATGGTCGGTCAACAAAGTTTTGTACAATGTGGATCCGAGCATTAATGATGTAAAGTACTTGGATACGTAGAATCATTACACATAATTTGTGATTTTACTCTGGATATCGATCCTTAATTCGGCCACCCGTGCACACATTAACGCACGGGGGCTACTAGGCTTCGGGCTTATCATTCACTAATATTAAAAGGGGTGTATCGATCCCCTGATCTGGTGTTGCCACCCGACCAGTGTCTCGGGGGCTACTACATTGCCTATTCAATGTAGAAAATTCAAAGTGCTCAGTGTTCGGCTGGACTGAACTATGGTCAAATGCGTCTTCGGACAACAATAAGTACCATATAGGACTTATCCGGCATCAAGCTAATATACTACGGCGACTTCTCAAAACCCTCTCTCAAGGGCCCGTCCGCCGATCACTATTACCTCTAATATATTACACTACTTTTATATTCCTATGTATGCTGCTGAGCTAGGAGTTGATCCTCAGGCCGATTTCATGACCTGAGTCTCAGAAGCTACTAGGATCGACGGTTTCATATTTTCCTTCAGGTGCATCTCGGATTTTAGGCCGACAGACACCTTGAGGGCTACTGGCCATACATCTCGTCGGTAAATAAATTTATACGCATCGGAAATAAAATCTGCAAACAATCAGCCCATGACCGAGGTGCTGAGCCACCTCAAAAGCCGTTCGGCATATAGCTCGGATGCAAGTGGCTGGCTCCTAGAGGGCATTTCCGGCATTAAGCTCGGTTAAAACTTTTTCAAGACCAAGCTAATCTATGACACCTCGGATACAGTCCAGCGTTGGAGCTCAGATACATTTCGGCGTTGAAGCTCGGAAGCGGTCCGGCGTTGGTGCTCGGCTACAAAAGATACCTCGAATGCAGTCCGGCGTTGGAGCTCGGACGCGAGAGGACACCGCCGCACGGGAAACACTTCAAACCCGAGGTGGGCGTAAAAATAACAAGGCATTGATAACGGCTGATAACTTAAAGGGGCTCCTCAGGATACCCGATGTGTAAACTCTTCAGATTTACTTCGGCGATCCTCAAGATCGAAGATAAGAAGATTTGTTGAACCAGTTTTCAAGACCGACGACCGAAGATGAAAAATAGTTCGGAAGAATCGAGGAGCGTCCCCAACTTGAAGACCGGTTCAGGGGGCAAGTGACGGTGTCCTGGACTACGGGGTACTCACCATGTCATCTCCCGACCAGCTGGATCGGGTCGAGGACCCCCATGACGGTTCACTCATGGGCCACTTCAGGCAGCCCATGCCGCACACGAGGAAGATTCCACAAGACTTGATGATCAATACAAGGACTCCTCTCCACCAACGTATTCGACTAGGACTCTTGTTATCCTAGGCCTCCGGTACATTATATAATCCGAGGCCAGGCTAGTCGCTAGATTATTATGACATTATTCATCATACCCTCAGGTTTTAGACCACAACATATGATCTTGAGGTAGATCAACTCTCTCCTTGATACTCCATCAATATAAATAAGAGCAGGACGTAGGGTTTTACCTCCATCAAGAGGGCCCGAACCTGGGTAAAACATCGTCTCCTTCGTTCCTGTTACCATTGATCCGAGAATCCATAGCTCGGGACCCCCTACCCCGATATCTACGGGTTTTGACACTGACAACAACCATGTCCGAAAACCTCTCCGAACCCAAACCGGGAATTCATTACAGTTGGGTTCGAATCATCCCCAAACATCCGTAAAATATCTTCATTTTATTTATTGGACTCCCTAGCCTATTTTTCCTGAACGTCCGATTTCAATCAAAGGAACGGATTAACCCCTACCCTAATCCCTACCTATATAAATAACCTAACCCTAAAATCTTGGACGGTTGTCCCATCCATCCCCTCACTCGCTGCCACCGCTCATTCCAAATCCTCCTCGGTTTCCTCAGCCACCCAACCAGCCTCCACCTTCCCGATCCACTTCACGCCGACCCTCATCGCCGTGCTCCCGTGCTTCCCGCGCGCCGCCACAAGAAGCAGCACCAGCGGAGCTCCCTTTGCCATTGGGCACCACCAGCGGATGAGCGTCGTCGCTCTCTTCCTTGTTCCTCCTCCCTCCATTCTTCCCTCCTGTGGCTTCCTCTGCCTCTCATCCATCCTCTCTCTTCTCTGTACAGGTGCTCCCCGCGCCATGGAAGCCACCGCAGGCCTCCACCTCGAGCTCTGCTGCCCCTGGATCTCCTCTCCCCGTGGAGCTACTCGAGCCCTGCCCAGAGCAGCCAAGCCGCCAGTGAGCTCCCCCATCGCGCGCACCCTCGACTCCTCTCTTTCTCCCTCCTACCACTTCTCTGGATTTTTTTCCCCGCCATGGCCTTCAGGTTCTTCGTCGGTGTCCTTTGCCGTCCGGCCCCGCAACCGGAGCACGCCGGCGAGTCGCCGGACCTCGACTTCATCTAGGCACCATCGGTAACCTCGCCCTTGCCTCACGCTCCTCTTCTTCCTTGTTTTCCTTGCGATGCTGCTGACTCGCCTACCGCCGCTGTTTGACACCACAGGGCTCATCGCCGACCTCCCCTGCCTATGCCAAGTCCCTCGCCTCATTGCCCCTTCACCTCGCTCGCCGGAGCTCTGCTCCAGGCGCCGCCCGCAGCTCTACATCGAGCAGAGGACAAGTGCCTCGACACCACTCGACCTGTTGACCGTGCCTCCGTGCGCCTGGGCCGCCTCCTCTTCGCCCGTTAACCGAGGCCCATTTCCACCTCCCCAATCTAGGCCGTAGCCCATGGTGAGCCTCCTGAGAGCCCCTCTGCCCTGTGCACTATTGGCCCAGCAGATTCGGCCCAACTCTTGTTTTTTTCCTGCATGGATTTAGCTATTTTCCAGAGAACGCCTATTTTACAGAAAAGTACCTAGTCTTCATACATATGATTACTCACGAACCGTGCATCAGAATTAAACAAACTTTATATGTAAAATGATTAGAATTTCATCTAGTTTCATAACATGATGCTTTCATCCATGTTTAAAATGTTTAAACTTGTTGTTTGCATTAATTTGCTAAATAACATGTTAAAATGGTTTATTTCATAACTAAATAACCGTAGCTCCAAATTAAATAAACTTTATATAGAATGGGGTAGAAAAATGCATATATTAACATGGTGCACTTTGTTTTACTGTTGAACAACATTAAAATATGTTTTAGCGTAGAACAGTAGCAAATTCAAAATATGCACATGGGGATTTTTCGGAATTGTTGTTTGTTGTTCCGGCCTCATTTAAACTTGCCTAGATAGGTAGTTTTTATATGTTTCACCTCTTGCCATGTTTAACAACATTTAATATTGGTGTGCCTAAACGAGAGAGAACTAAATAATTCGAATGTGGTGTTTCGGCAATATGCAACTCGTTGCATATTAAGCTCCACTTAATTTGTAGTATTGTTTGTTGCACTTTGCCATGCCATGCATCATTAAACCATACATGCATCATACTTGGTTGTGCATCGTGCCATGTTTATGTGATGGTTGTTTACCATGTTGTTTGCTTCTTTCCGGTTTGCTTCTCTTGTTAGCTTCGGTTTCGTTCCGGAGTTTGATAGAGGCGCAGGTGTCTTGATGTTTCGATGAGATAGATATCATTTTCTGTGGGAGTCGACTTTGACGATCCGACTACGAACGTGCGAACACATCGCGCCTTAGAAATCGCTAAACCAACTTCCGAGGGTTATTGACCACGCCGGAGCACGATCAACCTGACCACGAGGGTCTATTTCCTGCGAGCAAACGAAGAACAAGCAAGAAACCAAGGTTGTCAGAATCGTGATTTTGAATCGGATCGGAGCTTCGATGGTAGGATCGCAAATCGTAGAATCTTCACAATCAGGATCGTAGAAACGTAGATTCTAAGAACTAAAGTCGTAGAATCATAGGGGTTAGTTTGGATCGTAAAGTCGTAGAATCGTCTAATAGAATCGCGATTCTGACAACCTTGCAAGAAACTGAGATTGCAATCTGGATATTGTGAATAAAAGAGGAAATCTTTATTAATGAAGGTGGGGTTCTGTGACGTCTTGGTCTGGTCGTTGGACACAAACAAAGTATGCGAAGTTGTAGCTATGGCGAACTTTTAATCTAAACAAAACCCAAAGTCTAAACGATGCCCTAAGGGATGTATATATGGAGGAGAGGGGGGAATTTCATGGCCCTTGGAGGAGGGATCCGAAACCAACCCTAACTCTTGTTTCCCCACACATACGGACTCTAAAAACAGTCTATAATCAAGTATTTCGAAATTACATGGGCCTGGCCCAAAAATAAGGTGACGCAACACCTAGGATAGCCTCTGGACGAAATTTATGAAGTGGCATATTGTATATTTTGTCCAAGGCTTCATGCACTCATGATGGTGGCTTCAAAGTCCTGGAATCATCACTTGTAACTCCATTCTTGTTCCCCTTGCGCACGCCATCATCTCCATGCTTGAACTTGCTCCATGGTTCATCTTTCTTGTCCAAGCTAGGTCCTTCATTTGTAAGCAAAACAAATGTATCCAATTTAGGCATCATCATATTCTCATGAACATTAGAATCGTTACAAGAAACGAAAGTACCTGGTAATTTAATTGGCGTGCGCGAGCTCTAGTAATTCGTCCAGTATGTATAGCAGCAGAGGTTGTGGGTGTAACAATGGTATTGATGTCCTCATCATCCTCCCCTTCTTGAAATGAAGTCGTCCTCGACAAAAGCTCATCTTCCTCACCCAAATAAGGCTTCAAATCTGCAATGTTAAAAGTGGGACTAACCCCAAAATCTGCAGGCAACTCAAGTTTATATGCATTATCATTTATTTTCTCTAACACCTTAAAAGGACCATCAGCACGTGGCATTAGCTTTGATTTGCGCAAATTAGGAAATCTATCCTTACGCAAATGTAACCAAACAAGATCTCCAGGTGCAAACACAACATGTTTTCTACCCTTATCTCCAGCAAGTTTATATTTAGCATTCATACGCTCAATGTTTTCCTTAGTTAACTCATGCATTTTTAAAATCAATTCAGCACATTCTTTAGCATCAAAATTGACCTTCTCCGAAGATGGAAGAGGCAACAAATCAATAGGTGCACGAGGTAGGCAACCATACACAATTTCAAAAGGGCACATCTTAGTAGTAGAATGCAATGAACGATTATAAGCAAATTCAATATGAGGCAAGCATTCTTCCCACATTTTCTTATTATTCTTCAAAACAGCCCTAAGCATAGTAGACAATGTTCTATTGACTACTTGTAACACCCCGGATGTAATTTACCTTATTTGTACTCCAACTCTTGTCATTTCCGGCACTAAGTTATTTTATTTTCTCGTTGTCGGGTTTTTGTCTCTGTGTGTTTTGTCTTTGTCATGCATCTCATATCATTTCATCATGTGCATTTCATTTGCATACGTGTTCGTCTCATGCATCCGAGCATTTTTCCCGTTGTCCGTTTTGCATTCCGGCGCTCCTATGTCCTTCGATGGTCCTTTCTACCTCTTTTCGTGTGTGGGTGTTAAACATTTTCGGATTGGACCAAGACTTGTCATGCGGCCTTGTTTTACTACCGGTAGACCGCCTGTCAAGTTTCGTGCCATTTGGACTTCGTTTGATACTCCAACGGTTGACCGAGGACCGAAAAGGCCTCGTGTGTATTGCAGCTCAACACCCCTCCAAAGTGGCCCAAAACCCACCAAAAACCCCTCCATCGTCTAGAGCGTTCGATCACGACCGCGTGGCCGAAAACCGCACTCCATTTGGAGCTTCCTAGCTCCTCCTACCTCTATATATAGACCCCTCCCGAAAATCACGGGTCTTCTCCCCTCAAACCCTAAAAAAATTCGTCCTCCGCGCCGCCAGACGTGTCCATTTCGGCCGGACATGCCCGCGCCGGCGACCGCAGTCAATCCCCACGCGCCACATGGCGGGCGCGCCCACATCGCCGCTGCGGCCCGCCGCAGCCCGCATCCGGCCCTCCCGGCCCGCACGGCACCGCGCCCCGCCGCCTCTCCTCTCCGCCCGAGCCGCCGCCTGCTCCGCCCAGTTCGCCGGCGACGACCACCGCCGCCGCCATTGCCAACCGCCGCGGCTGCAATCGAAGCTCGTCGCCCCGTGCGCCGACGACCGCAGGCGCCAGCGCCGACCACCATGGGAGCCGCGCCTCGTCGTCTGGTGCCCTCCCGCGCCACCGAAGCGCCTCGGCCGGCCGGATCCAACCCCCCCCCCCCCCTCTTCGGCGAGCTCGAAGATTCCGGCGACTCTCTGGCAGCTACAGTACCGCCAGATCTCGATCCGGTCTACGGTGAACCCTAGATCTCGGTTGACCTCTTCCCTAATCCGTAGCTCCAATTCGTGCGTGTAGCATATCAAAATGTTCGTCTCGACGAGTACATCATTTCATCTCATTGCATCATTTTTATTTGAGCTCATCTTGATGCCCGAAATGTTGTTGGAAGAGGGCTATGTGAGGAATATTTCAGATCTGTTTCAGCAAATGGCCTTTTGTCATTTTTTCCATGATTAATGTGTGCATGCTATGATCCTGAGCTCTACATGTGTTTTGTAGAATGCCATGTTATCTTTACGGGGGTGTATGCCATGTATTTTTGTGATCTATGTGGTGTCTAGCACAAGCATGCAAAGTAGCTTACTCAATGATGTTGATTTCAGGGACTTAGAATAAAGTCCTTGTCCTGTTTTTGTTTTTATTCCATATGTTCATGTTGTTTCCTAGTGATCCGTGCCTCTTTTGAGGATGATCAGTAAGGATGTTTTGTTAATATTGTGGTGCTCTATCCATCCTGCATTTATGGAGCACCCTAGCTTGAGTCAATCGAGCTCTACTTTTGTTATATAATGTTCTTGGCAGATTGTTAACATGTTTAGCGATTTTGCTGAGGTTGTTTCTATTGATCCGTGCATGCTATGTTGTTGTTCTTGCCATGTCTAGCTTCTATGTCATGTCTTCTTGATGGGTGTATGCTTAGATTGTCATGACATGCCTCATAGTGAGTGCATCGAGCTCGTAAACATGCCTACTCGTTAATCTGTTTTGCATGCTCCAGTTTTTCACTAAGTCTGAATCTGTTTATGTTTTTGCTATGTTCACATGCTTGCAACTGTATTTTCTGATCCCTTTTGGCTCAAGGTCACTAAGGGACTTTTGTTATATGCTTAGAGTATCTTCATTTCATGCCTTTCTTTGCCATGATATGTTCATGTAGTAGGTAGTTTTCATTCTCTAAAGATTGCTTCCTGATAATAAATTCCAGACTTGTGTTAATTTCACTAAGTCTGAAACCTGTTATCATTGCACTTTTGCCATGCTTGTTTGAACCTGCTAATAGATGAATTAGCCGTAGCTCAGTGTTCATCTTTTGCCTGTCATGTATTTTGTTGTCATGTTGGAGTGTTGTAGCATATCTATCTTGATGCATTTAGTTGGTCACTTGCTGATTATCGCAGACCAGTGCCATATTTGTTTTGCTTGCCATTTCCAAACCATGCATCGATTCTGGTGATCTTTATATCGATTTCAACCGAAATCACCTCACCTTTCCAGTGGCACTCTTGGATTTCCAGGTTGAGTCCAGGTTCAATCATTCCTTTGCAAATCATGCATATGCATCGCATTACCGAATATCATACCATGTTTGCATCATGTTGTTTAAGCATTGCACGTGGTTGATTGTGTTCCTTTTGCTTGTTGTTCTTGTTTGGGTAGAGCCGGGAGACGAGTTCGTGAACGAGGAGCCCATTGAGTTCGCCTACGAGGATCAAGGCAACTCTGAAAACTTTGCAGGCAAGATGACCATACCCTCGAAATCACTTCTATCTTTGCTTGCTAGATGCTCGCTCTTTTGCTATGCCTATGCTACGATACCTACCACTTGCTTATCATGCCTCCCAAATTGCCATGTCAAACCTCTAACCCACCATGTCCTAGCAAACCGTTGTTTGGCTATGTTACCGCTTTGCTCAGCCCCTCTTATAGCGTTGCTAGTTGCAGGTGAAGATTGGAGATTGTTCCTTGTTGGAACATGTTTATTGTTGGGATATCACAATATTATCTTGTTTATCTTAATGCACTTATATACTTGGTAAAGGGTGGAAGGCTTGGCCTTATGCCTGGTGTTTTGTTTCACTCTTGCCGCCCTAGTTTCCGTCATATTGGTGTTATGTTCCCGGATTTTGCGTTCCTTACACGGTTGGGTTATAATGGGAACCCCTTGACAGTTCGCCTTGAATAAAACTCCTCCAGCAATGCCCAACCTTGGTTTTACCATTTGCCACCTAGCCTCTTTTTCCCTTAGGTTTCTGGAGCCCAAGGGTCATCTTTATTAAACCCCCGGGCCAGTGCTCCTCTGAGTGTTGGTCCACCTTGTCAGCCGCCGGTGGCCACCAGGGGCAACTCTGGGCTGGCCTACCGGAAGTTTGGACCATCTGACTGTGCCCTGAGAACGAGATATGTGCAGCTCCTATCGGGATTTGTCGGCACATTCGGGCGGTGTTGCTGGACTTGTTTTACCATTGTCGAGGATGTCTTGTAACTGGGATGCCAAGTCTGATCGGAATGTCTTGGGAGAAGGAATATCCTTTGTTGACTGTGAGAGCTTGTGATGGGCTAAGTTGGGACTCCCCTGCAGGGATTTGAACTTTCGAAAGTCGTGCTCGCGGTTATGGGCAGATGGGAATTTGTTAATGTCCGGTTGTAGATAACCTAAAACTTTACTTAATTAAAATGCACCAACCGCGTGTGTAACCATGATGGTCTCTTCTCGGCGGAGTCCGGGAAGTGAACACGGTGTTGGAGTAATGCTTGATGTAGGTTGTTCTAGGATCACTTCTTGATCATAGTTGTTCGTCCGTGCTTTGCCTTCTCTTCTCGCTCTCTTTTGCGAATATGTTAGCCACCATATATGCTAGTCGCTTGCTGCAGCTCCACATCATACCTTTACCCTACCCATAAGCTTAAATAGTCTTGATCGCGAGGGTGTGAGATTGCTGAGTCCCCGTGACTCATAGATTACTTTCAAAACCAGATGCAGGGACTGATGATACTGTTCCAGATGATATGACCGAGCTCAAGTGGGAGTTCGATGAAGACTCTCGTCGTTACTATGTGTCTTTCCCAGATGATCAGTAGTGGTGCTCGGTTGGGGCGATCGGGGACTTTGTCGCATTTTGGGGTTGATCTTTATTTTGGTACCATAGTCGGACCCTGAGTGTATTGGATGATTGTAATGACTTATTTATGTATTTGTGTGACATGGCGAGTGTAAGCCAACTATGTACCTTTCCCCTTTATTTATTTACATGGGTTGTTGTGAAGATTACCTCACTTGCGACATTGCTTTCAATGCGGTTATGCCTCTAAGTCGTGCTTCGACACGTAGGAGATATAGCCGCATCGAGGGCGTTACAAGTTGGTATCAGAGCCGACCCTCGCGGTTACACGGATGGTTGCGGACAGGTGTGTGGTCATGTTGTTCATGACGTTTTTGACCCATCGTGGCACACGGCATGGCACATGTACTGGACTGGAAGCACAGACGTATGTGCCAAGAGGGAACGTTCCTATGGCCCGACGAGGACGTCGGTTCCTCTGAGTGGGGGTGTATGTGATGGCCTAGCTTATTAGGGATGATAGACTACTCATATCAATAAGGATTTACTTCTTTTCCGGTAGCCCATTCGGACAGAACTCCAATGTTAAGCATGCTCAGCTTGGAGTAGTGTCAGGATGGGTGACCGACCAGGAAGTTGCTCCTGGGTGCGCATGAGTGAGGAAAAAGTGCGCAGAAAATACTAGTATTGATCTGTGGGGCCAGTCTAGATCCCGCCAGGAGTAACGACCACTGGCAGGTGTGTCTGGGGCATTACACTACTTCAGTTTGTCCATCAGTTTGGGGGTGACAAGTAGTACTAAAAAGCAGTTTAGTCCCCAACTTAGCCCATAAACATCTCCAAAAGTGACTAAGAAATTTAGTATCACGATCTGAAACAATAGTATTTGGCACACCATGCAAGCGAATATTTTCACGAAAGAACAAATCAGCAACATTAACAGCATCATCACTTTTATGACATGGTATAAAGTGGGCCATTTTTTAGAACCTACCCACGACAAAAAATATGCTATCCATCCCCTTATTTGTTCAAGGTAAACATAAAACAAAGTCCATAGATATATCCTCCCAAGGAACACTAGGTACAGGCAAAGGCATATATAAACCATGAGGATTGAGTCGTGACTTAGCTTTTTGACATGTAGTGCAGCGAGCAACAAAACGCTTAACATCCCATCTCATCTTTGGCCAAAAGAAATGTGTAGCAAGTATATCCTCCGTCTTCTTGACACCATAGTGTCCCATTAATCCTCCTCCATGCGCCTCCTGCAACAACAAAAAACGAACGGAACTAGCTGGAATGCATAGCTTGTTAGCACGAAACACAAATCCATCATTAAGAACGAACTTGTTCCAAGTTCTCCCTTCCTTACAATTCTGCAATACATCTTTAAATTTAGCATCATGCACATGTTGATCTTTGATGGTCTCCAAACCAAATATTTTAAAGTCAAGTTGTGAAAGCATAGTATAACGACGAGACAATGCATCAGCAATAACATTTTCTATACCCTTCTTGTGTTTAATGACATAAGGGAAAGTCTCAATGAATTCAACCCATTTAGCATGTCTACGGTTCAGTGTTGCTTGACTTTTAATGTGTTTCAAAGATTCATGATCAGAATGTATAACAAATTCCTTGGGCCATAAATAGTGTTGCCATGTTTCTAAGGTCCGAACAAGAGCATATAATTCTTTATCATAAGTAGAATAGTTCAGACTAGGCCCACTCAATTTTTCAGAAAAGTATGCAACAGGTTTGCCATCTTGTAATAACACACCTCCTAATCCAATTCCACTAGCATCACATTCAAGATCAAAAGTCTTATTAAAATCAGGAAGTTGGAGTAAAGGAGCATGTGTCAACTTATCTTTCAATACCATGAAGGCTTCTTCCTGTGCGGTACCCCAAACAAAAGGCACATCCTTCTTTGTAAGCTCATTGAGAGGTGCAGCAATGGTGCTGAAATCTCTCACAAAACGCCTATAGAATCCAGCGAGACCAAGAAAACTCCTCACTTGTGTGACCGTTTTGGGTTGCGGCCAACTCTCAATAGCTTCAATCTTGGCTTTATCAACTTCAATTCCCTGTGGAGTAACAACATAGCCAAGAAAAGATACTCGGTCGGTGCAAATGGTGCACTTCCCAAGGTTACCAAACAAACATGCATCCCGTAGAGCAATAAAAATAGCACGTAAATGTTTCAAATGTTCTTCCAAAGATTTGCTATAAATCAGTATATCATCAAAACAGACTACCACAAATCGTCCAATGAAAGCACGTAAAACTTTGTTCATTAGTCTCATCAAAGTACTAGGTGCATTAGTTAACCCAAAAGGCATGACTAACCACTCATATAATCCAAACTTAGTTTTAAATGTTGTTTTCCATTCATCTCCCAATTTCATACGAATTTGATGGTATCCACTACGCAAATCAACTTTGGAGAATATTGTAGAGGCACTCAATTCATCAAGCATATCATCTAGCCTAGGAATAGGATGACGATAAGGAATAGTAATATTATTAATGCCTCTACAATCAACACACATACGGGACGTACCATCCTTTTTAGGCACTAGTATAATAGGAACAGCACAAGGACTAAGAGATTCACCTATATAACCTTTGTCGAGCAGCTCCTGTACTTGACGCATAATCTCCTTCGTCTCCTCTGGATTGGTATGGTATGGTGCATGGTTGGGTAGCGATGCACCGGGAATTAAGTCAATCTGATGCTCATTCCCTCGAATAGGTGGTAATCCCGGTGGCACATCTTGTGGAAAGACACCAGCGAACTCCTGCAAAATGTTAGTAACAACAGGAGGCAAAGAGGAAGGCACGTCCTCGAATGAAAATAATGCCTCTTTGCACACAAAAGCATAGCAAACAGATTTGCTGAAATCTAGATCATCAATATCAGATTTGGTGGCAAGTAAACATGCACTTTTCAATTTAATTTCAGAAGCAACATTAGATGGTTTATTATTAGGCTTCATGTGTTGCTCAAATTCTTTTGCCACAATCTGATTTTCACTCTTGTTTTTCTCCTGTTTTGCTTTATTAGCTCTATTAATATCATCTTTCAAAATGGAATCATGAGTCATAGGAAGCAAAGTAATATGGATATCCTTATGAACAAGAGTATACTGATTATTTCTACCATGGTGTACAGATTTTTTATCAAATTACCATGGTCTACCAAGTAATAAGGAACATGCTTGCATGGGTACCACATCACAATCAACATAATCAGCATATGTAGAGATACTAAAATGCACACGAACGATACATGTTACCTTAACCTTGTCGCTGTTGTTGAACCATTGGATGTAGTAAGGATGTGGATGCGGTCTTGTGGTGAGAGAGAGCTTCTCCACCATCTCCATGCTAGCCAAGTTGTTGCAGCTCCCTCCATCTATGATGAAGCGAATAGAATGTTCCTTCACACAACTCCCTTTATATGGAACAAATTATGGCTCTGATTTTGCTCAGCTTGTGTAACCTGCACACTCAAAACACGTTGAGCAACTAAACATTCATACCTGTCAGCATCTTCAGCAGCCATGTATTGCGTCTCATGATCAGAATCATCTCCACCATGTTCTTCATGTGTAATAAGAGCCAAAGTCTCCTCATCATAGTCACTAGCGGACTCATACCCACCATCCTCAGTAGCAATCATCACACACTGAGATTTGCATTCTCTCGCAAAATGTCCTCTTCCCTTACAACGACGACAAATAATATCACTTGTGTGCCCTGTTGATGCCATGGAAGAAGAAGAGCTCTGCGCAGGCCCGGCAGGTGTGCTCTTGGAAGATAGTGGTGGTTGTGCCTACTTTCTTGTATCACAGCTGGAGGTGGCACCTGATGGAGGTGCTGGTGTAGTGGAAGTAGAGGATGCACGTGGTGTCCATGATGAAGATCGACCTGTAGAAAAGTTAGTTCGCGCCTGTCGGTGTCAAAACCGGCGGATCTCGGGTAGGAGGTCCCAAACTGTGCGTCTAAGGCTTATGGTAACAGGAGGCGGGGGACACAATGTTTACCCAGGTTCAGGCCCTCTCGATGGAGGTAATACCCTACTTCCTGCTTGTTGATCTTGATGATATGAGTATTACAAGAGTTGTCTACCATGAGATCATAGAGGCTAAACCCTAGAAGCTAGCCTATGATTATGATTTTTGTTGTCCTACGGACCAAACCCTTCGGTTTATATAGACACCAAGGGGGCTAGGGTTACACAGAGTCAGTTATAGAGAAGGAGATCTACATATCCGAATCGCCAAGCTTGCCTTCCACGCAAAGGAGAGTCTCACCCGGACACGTGACGAAGTCTTCAATCTTGTATCTTCATAGTCCAACAGTCCGGCCAAAGTATATAGTCTGGTTGTCCGAGGACCCCCTAATCCAGGACTCCCTCAGTAGCCCCTGAACTATGCTTCAGTGACGATGAGTCCGGCGCGCAGATTGTCTTCGGCATTGCAAGGCGGGTTCCTTCTCCGAATACTCCATAGAAGATTTTGAACACAAGGATTGTGTCCGGCTCTGTAAAGCAAATTCCACATACCACCATAGAGAGTATAATATTCCACAAATCTAATCTGCTCACAACTTTTCATAACATGATATCCTACCATGGTCCGGTCATTACAAACCAGTTTTCCCAGCCTGCCATTGCACGTGTTGCGAGGCGGTTTTATTGGCATGTCTTGTCGAAGCAGAGATCGTGTTCCCCTTATCACGGGATTCTCATCAATATGGGTGTGAGTAACCCAATCGTGCTTGTTAGTATGACTCCTCGATTTTAGGCAAGTTCCAAACGGCCACGTGGAGGACGCTTGATATTCACCCTCTTTATAAAGGGGCCAAGGCTTGTCCTTTTCTTCTCGCGCTCGATCCTTCCCCTCCCCCACCTCAAGTTCCAACACCCAAGGCTCCGGCTAAGTGCTTCGGACCTTCAACAATGTCCGGATCCAACCTTCAAGGTCGATGGATGGCCTCCTCTGTCACAGAGGAGGACATCAAGAAGCTAAGGGAAGCCAGGTATCTGACCGCCGAAATCCCGCACAGGATGCCTGCTCAAGGGAGGTCATCCCCACTCCCGAACCCAATGAGAGTGTCGTATTTGTTTCCCACTTCCTCCGAGGGCTAGGATTTAGTATTGATCCCTTTGTAAGAGGGCTTATATTCTATTACGGGCTCGATTTCCACGATCTAGCTCCAAATTCCATCCTTCACATATCGTCGTTTATCATCGTGTGTGAGGCCTTCCTCCGCCTCACCCCACACTTCGGCTTATGGCTCAAGACCTTCAATGTGAAGCCGAAGACGATCGATGGGTGACACGCAGAATGCAGAGGTGCCATAATAAGCAAAGGCGCTGATGCTCTATGGCCAAAGGGTTCCTTCCCGGAGGTGCCCAACTTATGGCAGCGGGAGTGGTTTTACATCACAGCTCCCCGAGGTAAAAAGTGGGCAGCTGCCCCCGCCTTCCGCTCGGGTCCCCCGCCGCAATTGGCGTCATGGGTCAACAAGGGGCTAGACTGGGGGCAGTTAATGACGTGCCGACATTGCAAAGTCGCATCCGAGATCTCCTCAAGAGGGATGTCAGTCTTGTCAAGGTAATACAAGTTATGCTAGTTCGCCGGGTCCTTCCATGCCAACGTCGATCTCTCCGTATGTGGGAGTTCAACCCGGAAGGACCGCGAACTATTCAGCAATTCTTCGGCGTGACGCTCGAAGAGATGTATGGATTGTTCTTTGTATCACGAATAAAGTGTCTGGACACCACCGAGGATGCGGGTCTCCACTTCAACCGTTTAGATACCCACGTAAGTAATTCTGCGGCCGAACATGCTGTCTTTTTATTTGTCATAAAATCATTCTGACAAAATCGCTCTCGGCCAGGACTGGATAAGAAAGGCAGAGAGGATCAGGTGTTCGGCCCCCCTTCCCGAAGGCTCACCGGATCCTGTACTATCCAGGATGCTTGAGCACGCACCTTATCAAGTGCCATCAGGGGAAGATAAAGGGAGGAATAAAGAAGCCGAAAGCAGGATTCACACATTACTCATACAAACCGGGGGAATCAGTGTTTTTGCGAAGGAGGATAATTGGGGAGACGAATCTAGAATCCCCTCTCCCCAAGGAAGGAAAAGGACCGCCTCTAAAGACTTGGAAACGAAGGTTTCCAAACGAGGGAAGAAACCTTCGCCAGGGGGCTGATACGTCTCCGTCGTATCTACTTTTCCAAACTCTTTTGCCCTTGTTTTGGACTCTAACTTGTATGATTTGAATGGAACTAACACGGACTGGCGCTATTTTCAGTAGAATTACCATGGTGTTATTTATGTGCAGAAACAAAAGTTCTCGGAATGACCTAAAACTTCACGGAGCAACTTTTTGGAAAATATAAAAAATACCTGCAAAAGATGAAGGCCAGGGGGACCACCACCTGTCCACGAGGGTGGGGGGCGCGCCTGCCCCCCTAGGGCACGCCCCCCTACATCATGGGCCCCCTGGAGCTCCTCCAACTCCAACTCCGACTCTATATATTTGGTTTCAGGGAGAAAAAAATCAGAGAGAAGAATTCATCGCGTTTTATGATACGGAGCCGCCGCCAAGCCCTAAAACCTCTCGGGAGGGCTGATCTGGAGTCCGTTCGGGGCTTCAGAGAGGGGAATCCATCGCCATCGTCATCATCAACCATACTCCATCACCAATTTCATGATGCTCACCGCCGTGCGTGAGTAATTCCATCGTAGGCTTGCTGGACAGTGATGGGTTGGATGGGACCTATCATGTAATCGAGTTAGTTTTGTTAGGGTTTGATCCCAAGTATCCACTATGTTCTGAGATTGATGTTGCTATAACTTTGCTATGCTTAATGCTTGTCACTAGGGCTCGAGTGCCATGATTTCAGATCTGAACCTATTATGTTTTCATCAATATATGAGAGATCTTGATCCTATCTTGCAAGTCTATAGTCACCTATTATGTGTTATGATCCGTTAACCCCGAAGTGACAATAATCGGGATACTTACCGGTGATGACCGTAGCTTGAGGAGTTCATGTATTCACTATGTGTTAATGCTTTGTTCCGGTACTTTATTAAAAGGAGGCCTTACTATCCCTTAGTTTCCGTAAGGACCCCGCTGCCATGGGAGGGTAGGACAAAAGATGTCATGCAAGTTCTTTTCCATAAGCACGTATGACTATATTCGGAATACATGCCTACATTACATTGATGAACTAGAGCTAGTTCTGTGTCACCCTAGGTTATGATTGTTACATGATGAACCGCATCCGGCATAATTCTCCATCACTGATCCATTGCCTACGAGCTTTCCATATATTGTTCTTCACTTATTTACTTTTCTGTTGCTATTGCTATCATCACTATAAAATACCAAAAACATTACTTTTACTACTGTTACCTTTTGCTACCGTTACCACTACTATCATATTACTTTGCTACTAAACACTTTGTTGTAGATACTAAGTTTCCAGGTGTGGTTGAATTGACAACTCAGCTGCTAATACTTGAGAATATTCTTTGGCTCCCCTTGTGCCGAATCAATAAATTTGGGTTGAATACTTTACCCTCAAAAATTGTTGCGATCCCCTATACTTGTGGGTTATCAAGACTATTTTCTGGCGCCGTTGTCGGGGAGCATAGCTCTATTTTTTGAGTCACTTGGGATTTATATCTGTTTATCATTATGAAGAACTTGAGAGATCCAAAAACCAAGATTTATCCCTCAACTATGAGGGGAGGTAAGGAACTGCCATCTAGCTCTGCACTTGATTCACCTTCTGTTATGAGTAAGCTTGCGACACCTAAACCTGCTTCTGCTATTCGTTCTGATATGTCGCATGTTATTGATGATGCCACTTCTGCTATGCATGATACTTATGGTGAAACTACTTCTACGCTTGATACTACTGTGCCACTTAGTGAATTTCTTGATGAACAACTTGCTAGGGCTAGAGAGAATGAAAATATTGAATTTGATAATACTGATGAAAGTGATGATGAAGACTTGCCTGTTATTCCTAAGGGTTATGTTTTTGATAAAGAAGCTTCCTTAGCTATTTTAGCTTGCAAAGATAGATATGAACTTAAGAGGTTATTAGCTAAATGGAATCAGCAATCTCTAAATGCTAGAATTAAACCTGACCCTGTTTTTGCTACTTCACCTATCTGTGTTACCAATAAGGATTATGAATTCTTTGTTGATCCTGGTATAATTACTTTGGTTGAATCTGATCCTTTTCATGGCTATGAATCTGAAACTGTTGTGGCACATCTTACTAAATTAAATGATATTGCCACTCTGTTCACTAAATATGAGAGAACTCGCTACTTTTATATCCTTAAAATATTTCCGTTCTCATTAAAGGGTGATGCTAAGATATGGTTTAATTCTCTTGATCCTGGTTGTGTTCGTAGTCCCCAGGATATGATTTATTACTTCTCTGCTAAATATTTCCCTGCTCATAAGAAACAAGCTACTTTAAGGGATATATATAATTTTGTGTAAATTGAAGAAGAGAGAATCCCACAAGCTTGGGGGAGGCTTCTCAAGTTACTTAATGCTTTGCCTGATCATCTTCTTAAGAAAAATGAAATACTTGATATCTTTTATAATGGACTAACCGATGCTTCCAGAGATTACCTGGATAGTTGTGTTGGTTCTGTTTTCAGGGAAAGAACACCGGATGAAGCTGAAATTCTATTGAATAATATGTTGACAAATGGAAATAATTGGACACCTTCGGAGCCAATTCCTGAGCCTATTCCTAAACCAATTCCGAAGAAGAGGGGTATTCTATTTCTCAGTCCTGAAGATATGCAAGAGGCAAAGAAATCTATGAAAGAAAAAGGTATTAAAGCTGGAGATGTTAAGAATTTACCTCCTATTGAAGAAATACATGGTCTTAATTTACCGCCTGTTGAAGAAACATATGATCTTAATCCATTACCTATTGAAGAAACTCATGGTCTTGATAACCCGACACAGGTAGTAAAGGTATATTCTCTCTATAGATATGATAAAGCTGAAATCCCATTTACTAAGTTTGCTAGCCCATGCTTAGATGAGTTTGATAAATTTATGGCTAAGAAAGAAGATTTTAATGCTTATTTTGGTAGACAATTGAAATACAATTCAAATATGCTTGAGCACTTGGGTGATTATATGGCTAATGTCAAAGGTGAACTTAAACTTATTAGTAAACATACTTCTATGGTTACCACTCAAGTAGAACAAGTACTTAAAGCTCAAAATGATTTGCTTAATGAATTGAATAGTAAGAATAATGATAATGTTGTTAGAGTTATGACTAGAGGTGGTAAAATGACTCAGGAACCTTTGTATCCTGAAGGCCACCCTAAGAGAATTGAGCAAGATTCTCAGAGAAATAATGTAGAAGCACCTAGTCCTTCTAAAAGGAAGAAAAAGTGCTTCCTCGTGTTTATTTAGATTACAAGAGTATGGTGGCACATGATTTTATTGTTAAGAATAGGGAAGGAGAGCTTAAATACAAATTGTTCTTTGATAAACATCATCCTGAGACTATTACCCTGCCTGCTCCTTCCTTGTTTGATTTATCTGCAGGCCAGTACCTTATTCCGTTAGAGGCTATTCACGCCTACCGGAACCCTGCACCAGCCATAGAGCCACAGCCAAAACCACAAGTTGATCATCCACGATAGTCTAATTACCATTGGGATCCGGAGATGATTGCCAACCAGTGGCAGTCAGAGTCTTCTTCATCGCAGTACGACCCCAACTTTACTATGGATATCAGCCAGGCCAGCTACCATAGACCAACTTAGGCCAAAAGCCTAAGCTTGGGGGAGTGCGTATTTCTCATCGACATTACATTTATGTTCACACACTCATTGCTAGATGTCGGTGCTCATACTTTTTCATTGTATCATCCATGCTAGTTTATTTTTCTTTTTATTCTTTCTTCTTGTGTGTTTAATAAACCTTAAGAAAAACAAAAAAATAGTTGTTGTTTTTAATTAGTTTACTTTCCATGCTTGTAGTAGTAATTAAAAATAAAACTCAAAAAGATTTCCTGTTCTTCTTTTGCTTGTTGGGAGCTTTCCCATGTAAATAGTTTTATTTCTTTTCTTTTCTTTGGGGGTCGATAGGAGAAGACCATAATTAAATTGTTGAAGTGGCTCTTATATGCATTATTGTTTATCTGACAAAAGAGCCCATATTGCTTTGTCTTCTCCTGTTTATTGAATGCTTACAGATTCCAGCTTAGTCCAATGCACATGCACTATTATTATTATTCACATCGTTCGGTCGTGCAAGTGAAAGGCAATAATGACGATATAGGATGAACTTATTGAGATGAGAAAAGCTGGGATGAACTCGACCTCTTTTGTTTTTGTAAATATGATTAGTTCATCGTTCCTGATTCGGCCTATTATGAATAAAGATGTTTGCAATGACAACTAGAGATCATAGTTTCTTGTGCCATGCTTGATTAGCTATGAGCTTATAATGGTTTACCTTGCATGCCAACATGCTATTAAAATGGTTATGATGTGGTATGATAGGGTGGTATCCTCCTCTAAATGATTTAAGTGACTTGACTTGGCACATGTTCACGCATGTAGTTGAAACAAAATCAACATAGCCTTCACGATATTTATGTTCATGGTGGATTATATCCTACTCATTCTTGCATTCAGTGTTGATTAATTTTAATGCATGTTCATGACTGTTGTCGCTCTCTAGCTGGTCGCTTCCCAGTCTTTTGCTAGCCTTCACCTGCACTAAGCAGGAATACTGCTTGTGCATCCAATCCCATAAACCCCAAAGTTATTCCATATGAGTCCACCATACCTACCTATATACGGTATCTACCTGCCGTTCCAAGTAAATTTGTATGTGCCAAACTTTAAACCTTCAAATAAATATCTTGTTTTGTATGCTCGAATAGCTCATGTATCAACTAGGGTTGTCCTTATCTTCCATGTTAGGCGGGTTATTCTCAAGAGGAGTGGACTCCGCTCCTCACTCACGAGAAAAATGGCTGGTCACCGGGATGCCCAGTCCCATGCTTTATGCAAACTAAATCAAAATAATTGCAAACAAAACTCCCCCTGGGACTCTTGTTAGTTGGAGGCACTCGTTGTTTAGAGCAAGCCATGGATTGATGCTTATTCGTGGAAGGGGGAGTATAAACTTTACCATTATGTTTGGGAACCGCCTATAATGTGTGTAGCATGGAAGATATTGCCATCTCTTGGTTGTTATGTTGACAATGAGAGTATACCGCTCATAATATTATTCATCTCTATTTCAAAACCGAGCTCTGGCACCTCTACAAATCCCTGCTTCCCTCTGCGAAGGGCTTATCTATTTACTTTTATGCTGAGTCATATCTTCTTATTAAAAAGCACCAGTTGGAGAGCACCATTGTCATTTGCATTCATTACTGTTAGTTTACATTGGGTATGACTTGACTGGATCTATTTTACCATGAATTACAATGTCTAGTCAGTCCATGATCTTTAAAGGTGCTCTGCATTTATGTTTTGCGGTCTCAGAAAGGGCTAGCGAGATACCATCTTGTTATATCATATTATGATTGTTTTGAGAAAGTGTTGTCATCCGAGATTTATTATTATTGCTCTCTAGTTGATTATGCCATTGATATGAGTAAACTTGAGACCTAAGCGTTATTGTGAATGTGGTTAGTTATAATCTTTGCTGAAAACTTGAATGCTGGCTTTACATATTTACAACAACAAGAGCAAACAGAGTTTGTAAAAGTTTTTTCTTTATCACTTTCAGTTTATCAACTGAATTGCTTGAGGACAAGCAAGGGTTTAAGCTTGGGGGAGTTGATACGTCTCCGTCGTATCTACTTTTCCAAACACTTTTGCCCTTGTTTTGGACTCTAACTTGCATGATTTGAATGGAACTAACCCGGACTGACGTTGTTTTCAGCAGAATTACCATGGTGTTATTTATCTGCAGAAACAAAAGTTCTCAGAATGACCTAAAACTTCACGGAGCAAATTTTTGGAAAATATAAAAAAATACCTGCAAAAGATGAAGGCCAGGGGGCCCACCACCTGTCCACGAGGGTGGGGGCGCGCCTGACCCCTAGGGCGTGCCCCCTACCTCGTGGGCTCCCTGGAGCTCCTCCGACTCCAACTCCAACTCTATATATTTGGTTTCGGGGAGAAAAAAATCAGAGAGAAGAATTCATCGTGTTTTACGGTACGGAGCCGCCGCCAAGCCCTAAAACCTCTCGGGAGGGCTGATCTGGAGTCCGTTCGGGGCTCCAGAGAGGGGAATCCGTCGCCATCGTCATCATCAACCATCCTCCATCACCAATTTCATGATGCTCACCGCCGTGCGTGAGTAATTCCATCATAGGCTTGCTGGACGGTGATGGGTTGGATGGGATCTATCATGTAATTGAGTTAGTTTTTTTAGGGTTTGATCCCTAGTATCCACTATGTTCTGAGGTTGATGTTGCTATGACTTTGCTATGCTTAATGCTTGTCACTAGGGCCCGAGTGCCATGATTTCAGATCTGAACCTATTATGTTTTCATCAATATATGAGAGTTCTTGATCCTATCTTACAAGTCTAGAGTCACCTATTATGTGTTATGATCCGTTAGCCCCGAAGTGACAATAATCGGGATACTTACCGGTGATGACCGTAGTTTGAGGAGTTCATGTATTCACTATGTGTTAATGCTTTGTTCCGGTACTCTATTAAAAGGAGGCCTTACTATCCCTTAGTTTCCGTAAGGACCCCGCTACCACGGGAGGGTAGGACAAAAGATGTCATGCAAGTTCTTTTCCATAAGCACGTATGACTATATTCGGAATACATGCCTACATTACATTGATGAACTGGAGCTAGTTCTGTGTCACCCTAGGTTATGACTGTTACGTGATGAACCTCATCCGGCATAATTCTCCATCACTGATCCATTGCCTACGAGCTTTCCATATATTGTTCTTCGCTTATTTACTTTTCCGTTGCTATTGCTATCATCACTATAAAATACCAAAAACATTACTTTTACTACTGTTACCTTTTGCTACCGTTACCACTACTATCATATTACTTTGTTACTAAACACTTTGTTGCAGATACTAAGTTTCTAGGTGTGGTTGAATTGACAACTCAGCTGCTAATACTTGAGAATATTCTTTGGCTCCCCTTGTGTCGAATCAATAAACTTGGGTTGAATACTTTACCCTCGAAAACTGTTGCGATCCCCTATACTTGTGGGTTATCAGGGGCCCTGCCCCGGAGGGCGTCCTTACCACGCAGTGCCCGCAAGGGGGCCAGCCCTCCACCGAGCTGTAAGTGAACAAGAGTACTTTGGTAAATATATCCTGCTTTATCTCTTAACACAGGCAATAACCGAGACATATATCTTGTAGTCCGGCTCGTAGCCCTTCTCGACAGAGTTCGTCTTGAGGGGATCTTCTTCCGGAGATGATGGAGAGCGAGACGCCTCCCCCTGTCTCCGCGCCTCCTGGGGCGGACGACCCTGAGGTGTCATCACAGAGGATTTCTCCTGATCCGCCAAGGCCAGAAGGTAACCCTTCGGCCACCCGAAGTCCTAAGTATTCGGCTCCTAAGGAGAGCAACATAAAGAGTCCGGGACTGTCCGGTGCACAACCGTACGCACTGATGGGTCTTTTGGAGCAAGCGGCTATCTCAGAGGTGCATCATACTTTAATGGGTACGGTGGTTGAGAGGATTTCATCCGCCAAAAGTGGGTTGCATGAAGCTTTTACGAGCCTGCTAAGAGGCTTTGAGGTACGCAAAGTAATATATAATTTTTTGACGGTACTGCACATGCTAGGTGTGCTCTATACAGATAGTAGCCCCTGAGACTCTGGTTATTGTCCAAAGGCGACAAACAGAGGATCATAGCCCCAGGTAATGATCGCGCTGCTTTTCATGTGTAGGCGGCTAAGGGTCCGGTGGTTGGCCGGACTACTGAGTTTGCCGGACTGAGGCGGCAACTTGACGCGGCAGATGCCGACATTGCGCTTGTGAACAAGCGGCTTGACGAGGCACAGGGTATGTATTTTCGGGTGGTCAACAAATATTAAGAGGAGCATGATGCTAGTATCTATAATATGATGTGACTGCAGATGGAGCTGCCACCATGGAGACCCTTCAGGCGGAACTTGCCTGAGCCAAGGAACAAGCCAGGAGAAGTGATGCGGCCGCCCTAAAGGCGGCCAAAGACTTAAGAGCCAAACAGGCTGCTCATCGCCTGAGCGAAGATAAAATAGCCAAGATGGCTGTTCAGCTGAAAGATGTCGCCAGCCGATATGAGCTTCTTGAAAAGGAAAGCAAAGCGAAAGCGGCTGACCTGAAGAAAGCCGTGGAAGCGGCCAAGGAAACCCGCTCTAAAATCAGAGCGTCGAAGGAGGAGCTCTGTCAAGCCAGAGATATCACGGCTGGGAAGCCCTTTTTGTTGCGGATGAAGTTCGAAGATCCGAAGTATGCCCCTCTAGATCAATTATGGAGTGCTGCAGACGTGTACTTGGACGTGGCAATGAGTGCTGCTGATGCGACTGAGTTTTTCAAAGATCAGAAAGATCATGAAGTGGAGAGATTGTTCTGGTCGCAGTTCAGTGCTCCAACGCGTCCGCTGCTGTTAAATGAACAAATGGCCGAGTGGGCTGAGCTCCATAGGTTGCCTGGACTTGCCATGAGGTCTATCGTGGATCATCTTTGGCCAAAGGGACCAAGGCTGAATACTTATTTTGGTTTAGTGCAACGATTCCTTGGTGATGTGCCACATATCGACGCTGTAAAGAGGTCAGCGTGCATAGAGGGTGCGCGGATGGCTCTTGCCCGCATTAAGACATGCTGGGCAGAGATGGAGGCCACCGCTATTGCAACCCAGGATCTGGCCGTAGGCCAGGTCTCGGCTGAGCACTATTTTGAAGAAGTCCTAGAAGGCGCTCGTTTAATAGAGACGCAGTGCTTGAAGAGTATCATGTTCGAGTGACATGTATCCCAATTGTAAAAACAATGCTATTTGGATTATAAAGGATGTGTTTATACTTTTGCCTGAAAGTATTATAATGCCTCATGTGCGGCCGTTTATGTATGTATATAACCTGAAAGTTTGTAGTCGTCGGCTTCAGCCCCCACGCACATAATGCGGGGGTGTTTAGAAAAGCGCGTATTCACACTTGACCCAACATCTTCGTCCATTAAGGAGCTGATAGCGTGGCGAACAAGGCAATCGGACTATATAGCTTTAACACTTTCACTTAGCCATAGGAGTTTGACGGGGGGCTACTATATAGCCCCTGGTACTTCCCCGCTTATCCAAATATGGTGCGCGTACATACATGACCGGGAAACCGGTCCTTCATTAATGCGGAGGAATCACGAAGATTCCGCTGAGTCATCGAGTGGTTGACTAGTCTCACGCTTTATCATGACAGCCAGTTTTTAGCTTTCTCTACTGAGGTGCTCATCCAGATGAACCAGGGCACAAACGCAGTAGTTCTCCCGGTGCTACCTTAGCCGATAGAGCGGAACGTAAGGTAGCAAAACACGGGAGCCGGGCAAACCCAACTATTGACCAAAGACATGATTCGGAGCTGATGCATATAACGCCAAACTCGCGACGCCGAACACTCCCTAAGGTATTCGTACTTTACAACGTATAGTGGGCTGAGTAACGCCCTCGATAATGAGCCCTGAATTTCCAGGTACTTGCATTAGTCTGAAGTGACGAAATGCCAATAATGCCAGCATCCCTTTTGGTTGTGTTGAGTATCAGGAGGGAGTGAAGAAACAAGAGACAGTAAAAAAGGTTTACACCGGGTCTTAATCTAAAAAGAAACCTTTGAGCGGGGCCCTGCTGCACGTCTGCGCCAGTGTCCCCGTTGTGTCGTATCCTAGAAGGGTGTAGCACGATGATCATATGTAAAAGAGAAAAACGCAGGTGAAAGTCTTCGTGCGAAAAATTGGTTATTCTTAATGAACCATTAAAATGCAATCTAAATAGGGTCAAGCCAAACTATAGCCCTTTTTACTTGCGGGAAGCCCCTAGCACCACCTATGGGGGTATATCCATCGACCCAATCTCATGTTTATCTGAGCTGTTACAACTAGTGGTGCGCCGGACTCGTCTAACCGTGTCCGCGGTCTTGACGACCGATCATTTATTCTGGTTGGAGGAGCCGTTCAGTGATTGGCTGCTAGAGCCGCCACATATTCCTCCGTGCGTAAGGAATGCTCTGTGTTTCCGCTAACTAAGATGATGCCACATGGACCGGGCATCTTAAGCTTAAGGTAAGTGTAATGCGGTACTGCATTAAAACGAGCGAAGGCCGTTCTTCCGAGTAGTGTGTGATGGCCGCTTCGGAATGGAGCGATGTCGAAGGTTAATTCTTCGCTTCGGAAGTTGTCGGGGGAACCGAATACAACCTCTAGTACTAGAGAGCCCGTGCAGCGGGCCTCTGGGCCTGGTATTACTCCTTTAAAGGTAGTATTGCTTTGGCTGATTCTTGTCAGGTCTATCCCCATTTTGCGGACGGTGTCCTGATATATCAGATTGAGACTACTGCCGCCATCCATAAGGACTCGGGTGAGATGGTATCCGTCAATTATTGGGTCTAGCACCAAGGCAGCCGATCCTCCGTGCTGGATACTAGTCGGGTGATCCCTTTGATCAAAAGTGATCGGGCAGGCCGACCAAGGGTTGAACTTGGGGGTGGCGGGCTCCACGACGTATACGTCTCGGAGTGCGCGTTTGCGCCTCCTCTTCGGTATGTGAGTTGCGTAAATCATGTTCCCTGTTTTGACCTCTGGTGGGAATTTTTTCTGTCCCCCAGTGTTCGACTGGCGAGGCTCATCCTCGTCTTCGCTTGGTGTCTCCCTCCCCTTGTGTTCGGCGTTTAGCTTGTCGGCCTGCTTGAAGACCCAGCATTCTCTGTTGGTGTGATTTGCAGGTTTTTCGGAGGTGCCATGAATCTGACATAATCTATCTAGAATCTTGTTTAGGCTGGACGGTCCATCTCTGCTACCTTTAAATGGCTTTTTCCGTTGACCGGGTCGAGAGCCCCTGAATCCGGCGTTTACCATCGTGTTGTCAGGGTTGTCTTTGTTGTTTCGACGCTTGCTCTTATTGCATCGCGGTTTCCCGTTGCCATCCCTGACTTCGGATGTGCCTGGGTTGCTGGTGCCGCTACGGGTCAGCCAACTGTCTTCGCCCGCGCAAAAGCGGGTCATAAGGCTTGTTAGGGCTATCATTGTCCTCGGCTTTTCCTGGCCGAGGTGTCTGGCGAGCCATTCGTCCCGGACACTGTGCTTGAAAGCCGCTAAGGCTTCGGCATCCGGGCAGTCGACGATTTGATTCTTCTTCGTGAGAAATCTGTTCCAAAGCTTTCGGGCTGACTCTCCGGGCTGTTGAATTATGTGACTTAAATCGTCTGCGTCCGGGGGTCGGACATAGATCCCTTGAAAATTGGCCCTAAAAGCATCCTCAAGCTCTTCCCAGCTTCCAATTGAGTTTTTGGGGAGGCTTTTCAGCTAGTGCCGAGTTGGTCCTTTCAACTTGAGGGGCAGGTATTTGATGGCATGGAGATCATCTCCGCAAGCCATGTGGATGTGAAGGATAAAGTCCTCAATACAGACCCCAGGGTCTGTCGTTCCGTCGTGTGCCTCTATGTTCACGGGTTTGAATCCCTCTGGAAATTCATGATCCAGCACCTCATCGGTGAAGCATAGGGGGTGTGCGGCACCCCTGTATTTGGATGTGTCATGGCATTCTTCTGACAGATGTAGCGTTTGGTTTTGATTCCGAGATGTTATTCGGTCAGAATAGTCGTTTGAGCGGCCATGATTCTGTGCCGGAGCGTGCTTCCTGGATCCGTAGATGGACCTGGCCATACGGCTTTTTGTGCAGGTCTTCACGTAAATCGTGCGCTGACTTGTGTGCGATGTCGTTAGCCGCCCTGTCGCGGCCACATGGTGGTCGATCCGGCTAATCGGCTGTTTTATTTTTCGGCTGAATGGGCTCTAAATCCTCGTCGTCGAATTCAGGCAGTAGCTTGCACTTTGGATAGCTCTTTATGTGGCGACTGCTGCCGTACTTTTCTTCAGTGGCAAGCACTTTGTTCCATCTGCTGTTGAGCGTATTCTGCGCGGCCTTAAGCCTTTGCTTCTACTTCTTCAGGCTCCTCACGGTGGCGATAAGCCTTCTATGGAGGTTCTCTTGTTCCAAGTGCCTTTCCAGGATGATGCGTGCATCATCGTCCGGACTGTTCTCCTCTCCGGAGACAGGTTGATGAGCTTTACCCTTGGCGTCGTCGTGATCAGACAGCGGCTCAGTACTATGTTCGTCGTCCGTTGGCTCATCCTGCTCCATCGCTGGGTCCATGTGGTCGTCGTTTCCTTTGGAGTCGACCGGGGTATTATTCTTTCTTGCGTTGTTATCGCTGTTTTTGCTGAGGTGGGATTTGGAGCGGCGCCTACGTCGTCGCTTTGGTTGCTTCTCGAGGGGACTATCCTTCGCTGCATCCTTCCGTTCCTCGTCATTGTTTTCTTTGGGTGTATCCACCATGTACATATCGTGTGATGAAGTGGCTGTCCAGCGCCCTATGGGCAGTGGTTCCTGTTCCTCTCCTGCATCGTCCTCCATACCGTCGATGTCTTCGGAGTTGAAATCAAGCATGTCGGTTAAGTCGTCGACAGTGGCTATTAAGTGGGTGGTGGGTGGGGAACAAATTCCTTCGTCGTTCGCTTCCCAGTCGAGCCGGACATAGTTTGGCCGAGGGTCTCCTGACAAGGAGAGAGACCTCAATGAATCTAGCACATCGCCCAAGGGCGAGTGCTGAAAAATATCCGCGGAGGTAAACTCCAGATCGGTGCCCAATCAGATCGGATATGCACGGACGCAGGCGGTTCGGAGCCTGTGGCCGGGGACGAATCCAAGGGTCCGGTAACACTGGTCTCATAGGAGGTGAAGTAAGTATTCGGCTATATCGCCGTTGAGTGTGTGGCCTCCGTGGCGGGGTCCATCCACCCGTCCTCGGATGTCACGATGCTCCGGATTGAAGGCCGGAGTAACCGCAGGTGCGATCTCCCGAACACTATCCGATGGCAGAGCTAAGTCATGCTCGTCGTGACCGTGCGGCGCGCCTGACATGAGCTCGAATCCGTCGAAGATCAAGTCCCCGAGGATATCGGCAGTGTAGTTCGAGCTTCCAAATCTGACCTCATGGCCAGGGGCGTAGCTATCGATCTGCTCTAGATGGCCAAGCGAGTTGGCCCGCAGTACGAAGCCACCGAATACAAAGATCTGTCCGAGGAGAAAAACCTCACCCTGGATCGCATCGTTGCCGATGATCGAAGGAGCCATCAAGCCTTTATCGTGACCGCACAGTGGAACTCTCAATGAAAGCACCAATGTCGGTGTAAAAACCGGCGGATCTCAGGTAGGGGGTCCCGAACTGTGCGTCTAAGGCTGATGGTAACAGGAGGCGGGGGACACAATGTTTACCCAGGTTCGGGCCCTCTCGATGGAGGTAATACCCTACTTCCTGCTTGATTGATCTTGATGATATGAGTATTACAAGAGTTGATCTACCACGAGATCGTAGAGGCTAAACCCTAGAAGCTAGCCTATGATTATGATTGTTGTTGTCCTACGGACCAAACCCTCCGGTTTATATAGACACCGGAGGGGGCTAGGGTTACACAGAGTCGGTTACAGAGAAGGAGATCTACATGTCCGAATCGCCAAGCTTGCCTTCCACGCAAAGGAGAGTCCCACCCGGACACGTGACGAAGTCTTCAATCTTGTATCTTCATAGTCCAACAGTCTGGCCAAAGTATATAGTCCGGTTGTCCGAGGACCCCCTAATCCAGGGCTCCCTCAGCGCCAATGCCTGTCGATCCTGCACTTCATGTTCAGCTTTACAAGCAAGATGAAATAAACGAGTGATATTATTATATTCCTTATACTCTAGAATGGTCTAAATCTCTCTATTTAATCGACCCATAAAACATGCAAGCATAGCTTCATTCTCCTCAACAATACCACATCTAATCATGCCAGATTGTAATTCCTGATAATATTCTTCTACAGAATTTTTTCCTTGTCTTAAACGCTGCAATTTTTGAAGTAATTCACGTTGATAATATGGTGGAACCCAACGAGTATGCATAGCAGTTTTCAAAGAAGCCCAAGTAGCTGGAATAGGATATAATCTACAATGCTCAGACCACCAAACACATGCAAAACTAGTGAAAGCACAAACAGCAGCAGGAACACGTCTCTCCTCGGGATATTGTAAACATGTAAAACATTGTTCAGTTTCTAACTCCCAAGTAAGATATATATCAGGAACATATCTACCCTCAAATGGTGGAATATTCAACTTAAGTTTAGGAAAAAGGTAATGATCTCATACCTCGGGTGGTGGTGCAGCCCTACCGTTGCGATGATATACCTGAGGACGACATGGTGGTGGTGGTGCTGGTGGTTGCACGTAGTTCTAATTTTGATCAACCTCATCCTCGTAATGGTCCTCCACCTCTGCAGTAGAAACAGGAGCTACAGAAGCATCAACAGCGGCACCAGAATTTTGCCCAGGGTCAATGGGAACGCGCTGTGCTCATCCCACTTGATTTGGAAGGCGACGTTGTTGTTGTTGTTGTAGAGGTGCGATAGGTGCAGCCGGCGGTGGTGGTGGAAGACGCGCTAGCAATTCATTAAACTTGTTATCGAGCTTTGTTTCGAACGTCTTCTCAATGCCATCTATCTTCTCCATGGCCTCTTCAAATCTGTTTAGCACATCTTCTACCCGTCCACTCATCGTTTGCTGAAACTTATCATGTAACTCTTTGTTCGTCATGTTCTCCCAGTTAGTCTCATCGGCTTGTGATCCTGCCATGGTTAGCAATAATAGAAACACACAAGAATATGGTCCTATAGACTACTAGGAAGTGGTGGTGTGGTGGACAGTCACAAATCCGTCAAGCGAATCTCAAATTCTTACCAGTTCTTACCAAGCAGCAGGTGGTGATCGGCAACCATTGTAGTCAAAACTCTGAAAGCTTGGATAGAGCGATTACCAGGGAGAGTCAAACGTACGACGTAGATGTATGTGGAGCTGGGAAAGCTTATAAGATGGTAGCAAAAAGATTAGCAATAATCAATTCAGAGATGCAAAGTTGAATAAACGCTCAATGATGGTACGGTGCTGGTCCTAGGCTAGACCGTGCTAGAGACACGAGCCTAGAACACTAACAAAATCACGGTGCTGCACGTAAACAAGGGGAAAACACACTCTGGAACTTTTTTCGCTTTGTTTTTTTGCGCTCCTCTTTTTTTGCGCTCATTTTTTTGCGAAAAATCACTATAATGGCGAGTGTCTCAAAACTCCTCCCTCGTCAAACTGACAGGATGGGCATGAAAAAAAATTGACTTGTTTTTTCAGAAATCAGGGCAGCGACAACGAAAAAGTGCAACAAAAAATCACTATGATGGCACGTGGCTCAAAAGACTCAGAAAAGCCTAAAAGTAGGATAGGGAAAAATATTTTTTCCTGCGAAAATTTTGGCCTAAAACCTGCCCGGGGGTCTCCAGACTCTTTTTTTCGAAACCTACTCAAGCAAGGAAACACGAATCCGAAATTAGAGGGATCTCGAAAACAAACCTAATATGAAAGGAACTCGGATTGGTGGTGGATATATGGTGGTAGGATATGGCAGCGGTGGTGGTATATGGATACAGATTGGTGGTGGTATATGGATACGGATTGGTGGTGGTAGATGGCAGGGGCGACGATGATGGTACGGCGGCGGCGTGACAACTTATGACCAGAACTCGAAACTCTAAAAGACTAGACTCTAAGACCAGCAACTAGACACGACGATGCAACCGCAAATTCAACAAAGCAAAATACAGAAAAGACTATGCAAAGGCTTAGACTGGTTCGGATATGATGAACTAACCCTTTTTTGGCTTTTTCGTGGAGTGTAGGTATGAAGAACAGACTCAATCTAAACTACGAAAAACAGTAAAATCTCATCGAGCAACCCGGAAATCTGATACCACTTGATAGAGGCGAAGTTGTCCCGATGTTTCGATGAGATAGATATCATTTTCTATGGGAGTCGACTTTGACGATCCGACTACGAACGTGCGAAGACATCGTGCCTTAGCAATCGCTAAACCAACTTTCAAGGGTTATTGACCACGCCAGAGCACGATCAACCTGACCACGAGGGTCTATTTCCTGCGAGCAAACGAAGAACAAGCAAGAAACTAAGATTGCAATATGGATATTGCGAATAAAAGAGGAAAGCTTTATTAATGAAGGTGGGGTTCTGTGACGTCTTGGTCTGGTTGTTGGACACAAACGAAGTACGCGAAGTTACAGCTATGGTGAACTTTTAATCTAAACAAAACCCAAAGTCTAAACGATGCCCTAAGGGCTGTATATATGGAGGAGAGGGGGGGAATTTCGTGGCCCTTGGAGGAGGGGTCCGAAACCAACCCTAACTCTGGTTTCCCCACACATACGGACTCTAAAAACAGCCTATAATCAAGTATTTCGAAATTACATGGGCCTGGCCCAAAAATAAGGTGACGCGGCACCTAGGATAGCCTATGGACGAAATTTATGAAGTGGCATCTTGTATATTTCGTCCAAGGCTTCATGCACTCATTATGGTGGCTTCAAAGTCCTGGAATCATCACTTGTAACTCCGTTCTTGTTCCCCTTGCGCACGCCATCATCTCTATGCTTGAACTTGCTCTAAGTTTCATCTTTCTTGTCCAAGCTAGGTCCTTCATTTGTAGGCAAAACAAATGTATCCAATTTAGGCAGCATCATATTCTCATGAACATTAGAATCGTTACCAAGAAACGAAAGTACCTGGTAATTCAATTGGCGTGCGCGAGCTCTAGTAATTGGTCCAGTATGTATAGCAGCAGGGCTGTGGGTGTAACAATGGTATTGATGTCCTCATCAGAGTTGTGAGGATTCGTTCGACTACGTTGGTTCATCTACTTCATGGATTCATTCTTCTTCTTTGCGGGATCTCAGGCAAGATGACCATTACCCTCTATGTCACTTCTATCTTTGCTTGCTAGTTGCTCGTTCTATCGCTATGTCGCGCTACCTACCACTTGTTTATCATGCCTCCCATATTGCCCTGTCAAGCCTCTAACCCACCTTCCTAGCAAACCATTGTTTGGCTATGTTACCGCTTTGCTCAGCCCCTCTTATAGCATTGTTAGTTGTAGGTGAAGTTGAAGATTGCTCCATGTTGGAACATGTTTATGTTGGGATATCACAATATCCCTTATTTTAAATAATGCATCTATATACTTGGTAAAGGGTGGAAGGCTCGGCCTTATGCCTAGTGTTTTGTTCCACTTTTGCCGCCCGTCATACCGATGTTATGTTCCTTGATTTTGCGTTCCTTACGCGGTTGGGGTTATGGGACCCCCTTGACAGTTCGCCTTGAATAAAACTCCTCCAGCAAGGCCCAACCTTGGTTTTAACATTTGCTTACCTACCACCTATACCTTTCCCTTGGGTTCTGCAGACTCAAGGGTCATCTTTATTTAACCCCCCACCCCCACCCCCACCCCCCGCCCGGGCCAGTGCTCCTCTGAGTGTTGGTTCGAACCGAGTAGACTGCGGGGCCACCTCGGAGAAACTTGAGGGTTGGTTTTACTCGTAGGATGTCTCATCCGGTGTGCCCTGAGAATGAGATATGTGCAGCTCCTATCGGGATTTGTCCGCACAGTCGGGCGGTCTTACTAGTCTTGTTTTACCATTGTTGAAATGTCTTGTAACCGGGATTCCGAGACTGATCGGGTCTTCCCGGGAGAAGGAATATCTCCTTCGTTGATCGTGAGAGCTTGTGATGGGCTAAGTTGGGACACCCCTGCAGGATATAAACTTTCGAGAGTCGTGCCCGTGGTTATGTGGCAGATGGGAATTTGTTAATATCCGGTTGTAGAGAACTTGACACTTGACTTAATTAAAATGCATCAACCGTGTGTGTAGCCGTGATGGTCTCTTTTCGGCGGAGTCCGGGAAGTGAACACGGTTTGGGTTATGATTGAACATAAGTAGTCCAGGATCACTTCTTGATCACTTCTAGTGTAACACCCTGGATTTTGCCCTTTTCTTTTTCCTTTGATTTTTTTGGATTTCTTGATTTGATTTGCTTTTCTGTGGCTATGTGGTTCCAAAACTTGGGAAGATCATGTCTTCCTTGGTTTTATAGTGGCTTGTCATTCTCATTATCATCCCTATATCATGTCATTTCCATCCTTGACCTAACCCAATATTCTTTTTATTGGGAATATTCTTTTTTCTAAATAAAGGAATAACCTTTAAACCCTAGATTGTGAAGCAACCTATATTTTTGTCACTCCAAAAATTCCCAAATAATTCTCATAAATTTTTTGGGTCCTATCTTGCTCAAATATGGAAGAACTTTTCATTGCCATGTTCAAAAATAATCCTCCAATAATTATTTTCCCTTTATGCCCTAAATGGCACTTTGTGAAGCAAGTGCTATTTATATTTTCCCAATTGACCCCAAACCTTTTGGACATCTTTTCCTGTCCATATTGTTGCCCCGTGCCAAAATTCAACTCAACTTGCCTAGTAAATATTTCTGAGCAATTTTTTCAAAGTTCCTATCTGAGGAAAGACAGTGTGAAGGAAGTACAAGCTAGGCATATCCAAATGAGTTGAAATTTTGCAAGGTCCTTAATATGGTCAAATAATGGCTCTAAACCAAATTTGATCTCATTTAACTCAACTATGTGAGCCCAACTCCAAATCTTAGTTTCTGGTTAGATTTTCAGTTTGTGAAGCAACTATATTTTATATTGCTTCCATTAATTTGAAATTTTACCAGGACATTATAATATTCCTATAAACTCTCTCCACCAAGTTTTGGCTGAACCCATTTAGCCATTTTCCCTGTGGAATTTTCTCAAGTTTCTGGTCAGAATAAAGCTCTATGAAGCAAGTGCTTTTTTGGTTCATGAAAATGGCATGAAACTACTTGGGCATCTTAATATCTTAAAATCATTGGGCCATAACCATTTTCAGCTCAATCTAATCAACTATGTGAGTGAATCATCCAAATCTTCATTTCTGGCTATTATGGCACTTCCTACAGCAAGTACCATGTATCTTCCTCCTAATGAGCTACAAATTGGCAGAGGTGATCATCTTAGTGTGTGATCACACCATGCCAAAGCCCAGCCTCTGCCTCCTTTGTTGCTTGTCTCCCCATAGCACAAACACCTTGTTGTTCATGTCTCTTGGCCCCTCCTGATAATCACTTCTTTGCCCCTGGACCGACCTGTTACCGCCTTTAGACTCGGGACACGTAGGTAATTCTACTAGACATGGTTGGTCCGGCCAGAACGGGACGCTTGATCTAGCTCACGCGGTGACCACGGGTCATGACCAGCCAAACGCGCGCTCTGGGATGTTCCTGCCCCTGTTCTCGTCCATTCCCTCGTCGTCTCGACCTTAATTCGTGTCTAGTAGCTCACCCGTGCTCCGTCTGCATCTTCCTGCATCAATGTCTCATCCGGGCTTATCGTGGTTTAGTCGCCATCGATGCGCCCATGCCATAAGCAGCCCCTGTCCCTCCTTGGGCATGTCGGCCGGAGCTTCTCGAGCGCTCCCGAGCCCTCCCCTCGGCCTATATAAGGACCCCCGAGGTGTCCGCACCTCCCAAGCCTCTCCCCGTTCCTCCTAGTCCACCGGAGTGCCTTGTTTCGCCTCTGTTCATCGCCGTCCACCATGGCCGCCTCGGTCTCTTCTTGATTCTGGCGAGCATAGTCCACCTCTTCTCCTCTAGCCACCTCCAACGTGTTCCCCTCATCTCCGCGAGTAGCCCCAACCCCTCGTTCGTCCACGCATAAGATCTTGCAACCAACTCATGGCTCTGGCACATGGATAGCAAGCTTCCACGCACCCCTGTCCATAGCTAGCTATTTGGTGATACTCCAATCATTCAGGTCTCTCTTAACGTACTCCTCCCATGTCAAATTCGGTCTACCCCGCCCTCTCTTGACATTCTCCGCACGCTTTAGCCGTCCGCTATGCACTGGAGTTTCTGGAGGCCTACGCTGAATATGCCCAAACCATCTCAGACGATGTTGGACAAGCTTCTCCTCAATTGGTGCTACCCCAACTCTATCTCGTATGTCATCATTCACGACTCGATCCTTCCTTGTGTGGCCACACATCCATCTCAACATACGCATCTCCGCTACACCTAACTGTTGAACATGTCGCCTTTTAGTCGGCCAACACTCCACGCCATACAACATTGCGGGTCGAACCGCCGTCCTGTAGAACTTGCCTTTTAGCTTTTGTGGCGCTCTCTTGTCACAGAGAATGTCGGAAGCTTGGTGCCACTTCATCCATCCGACTTTGATTCGATGGTTCACATCTTCATCAATACCCCCATCCTCCTGCAACATTGACCCCAAATACCGAAAGGTGTCCTTCCGAGGTACCACCTGGCCATCAAGGCTAACCTCCTCCTCCTCACACCTAGTAGTACTGAAACCGCAAATCATGTATTCGGTTTTAGTTCTACTAAGCCTAAACCCTTTCGATTCCAAGGTTTGTCTCCATAACTCTAACTTCCTATTTACCCCCGTCCGACTATCGTCAACTAGCACCACATCATCCACAAAGAGCATACACCATGGGATATCTCCTTGTATATCCCTTGTGACCTCATCCATCACCAATGCAAAAAGATAAGGGCTCAAAGCTGACCCCTGATGCAGTCCTATCTTAATCGGGAAGCCATCGGTGTCGACATCACTTGTTCGAACACTTATCACAACATTATCGTACATGCCCTTGATGAGGGTAATGTACTTTGCTGGGACTTTGTGTTTCTCCAAGGCCCACCACATGACATTCTGCGGTATCTTATCATAGGCCTTCTCCAAGTCAATGAACACCATATGCAAGTCTTTCTTTTGCTCCCTATATCTCTCCATAAGTTGTCGTATCAAGAAAATGGCTTCCATGGTCGACCTCCCAGACATGAAACCAAACTGATTTTTGGTCACGCTTGTCATTCTTCTTAACCGGTGCTCAATGACTCTCTCCCATAGCTTCATTGTATGGCTCATTAGCTTAATTCCACAGTAATTAGTACAACTCTGAACATCCCCCTTGTTCTTGAAGATTGGTATTAATATACTCCGTCTCCATTCTTCTGGCATCTTGTTTGCCCGAAAAATGAGGTTGAAAAGTTTGGTTAGCCATACTATCGCTATGTCCCCGAGACCTTTCCACACCTCAATGGGGATACAATCAGGGCACATCGCCTTGCCTCCTTTCATCCTTTTTAAAGCCTCCTTCACCTCAGACTCTTGGATTCGCCGCACAAAACGCATGCTGGTCTCATCAAAGGAGTCGTCCAGTTCAATGGTAGAACTCTCATTCTCCCCATTGAACAGCTTGTCGAAGTACTCCCGCCATCTATGCTTAATCTCCTCGTCCTTTACCAAGAGTTGGACTGCTCCGTCCTTGATGCATTTGACTTGGCCAATATCCCTCGTCTTCCTCTCTCGGATCTTGGCCATCTTATAGATGTCCCTTTCACCTTCCTTCGTGCCTAACCGTTGGTAGAGGTCCTCATATGCTCGACTTTCACCTTCCTTCGTGCCTAACCGTTGGTAGAGGTCCTCATATGCTCGACCCCTTGCTTCACCAACAGCTCGCTTTGCGGCCTTCTTCGCCATCTTGTAATTTTCTATATTGTCTGCACTCCTATCCAGGTATAGGCGTCTAAAACAATCTTTCTTCTCTTTAATCGCCTTCTGGACATCATCATTCCACCACCAGGTATCCTTATCTTCGCTTCTCCTTCCCCTGGACACTCCAAACTCCTCCGAGGCCACCTTACAAATGCAAGTCGCCATCTTCATCCACACATTGTCCGCATCCCCTCCTTCCTCCCAAGGGCCCTCCTTAATGACCCTCTCCTTGAACACCTGAGCTACCTCCCCCTTGAGTTTCCACCACTTCGTTCTAGCGACTTTGGCACGCTTATCCCGCTGGACACGAATCCGAAAGCGGAAGTCAGCAACCACCAGTTTATGTTGGGGTACAACACTCTCCAGGTATCACCTTACAGTCTAGGCACGCACGCCTATCTTCTCTTCTCGAGAGGATAAAATCAATCTGGCTAGAGTGTTGGCCACTACTAAAAGTCACCAAATGTGATTGTTAGAATTAAACACACATGTTTAATTGGAAGGGAATCTCCCCTAGTTAACTGCCATGCCATTGCCAACAGGCAACCCACGCGCCTCTCCCTTCGCGTCCCTCTGTATCGTCGCGTCCCTACGGGATGTATATATTGTAACAAACCCAATCAATGAGAACAGCGATTTCACTACTTGTCAATTGTCTCTCGCATATACTTACTTTACAACACGGTTATCAGCACGCTCCCGGCGGAGCGATTCTATCGGCGCCTGCTACGAGCTCGCTCGCTCGTGAGTTCAACGACCGCAGCCCTCGATTCGGCGTGGTGGCGCCCGCTACCGCGGCGGCCATCAGCCCGGCGCAAGCGCTTCCAAGCGGCAGCCTCAAAACTTCGCGCCTCGCACCCTCGTCGCCAGCCGTGGCCGCGCCCGCCCACGCCGTGGCCGTTCCTGGCCGCGTCGGCGCTGCTCCCCGGCCTCCACAGCCGCGCCCCGCGCCAGGTCGTGGCCATACTTGCATGCTTGCTGTGCTGTCATGGAATAGTCAATCTAGCACTTTCTGTGTGGATTGCCGACCGGCGACGGATAGAGCGAGATGCATTAGGTCTTGGTCTGACGGGGGGCCTGCGGTGCTGAGATGTGGACCTGCATGCCTGGCGCCATCGCCATCTGGCCGCGCGGGCCGCCCCGCGCCTCGGCCGCCCCCGCGCGCAAACGCGCCCGTCCGCTCGGCCGCCACACTGCCGCGCTGCCGGACTCGCACCCTCCACGCCATGCCCCAGACCACGGCCTCCGCGCTGCGACGCGCCCCCGTGCCCGACCGCCCGTCTGCGCGCCCTCCTGCCCGTGGCCGCTGCTCGGCCGCGCCGCGCTCCCGCGCTCAGCCGCGCCCTCGCGCGCGCCTGTCCTGCACCCGTGCCGCGGCCCCCTGGCTTCGTGCCCGTGGCGCTCGCAGAACACGCCGACGCCAACGCGGGCCGGAGCAGCCTCGCGGAGAGGTTTTACGGCCGCACCATGGCCGTCATCGACCGCCGCGCCAGGACTTGAGCACCGGCCAGCAGGACGAGGTCGTCATAATCAAGGACGACGATGAAGCCGCGGCGCTGCCGTCTCCAACCCCTGCGGTTGTTGAAGCCGAAGCCAGCGATGTGGTTGTCGACGCGGACACTGTCGGGCCGTCGCGCCTGCCGTCCCCGACGCCCGCCGCCTCGTGGTCCTCGCCGTCCCGCTGGAGAGTCCGCAGTCGAGCAGCCGCTCCAGCCGCGAAGCAGCGGTGCTCACGCTCGCGGATGGCGCCTACAAACGGCGTCGCACCCGGCACCCACCTCCGCGGTGGCTCCTCCTCCAGGACGAGCGCGACAGGAGATCTTCTCTCCATCGGTGATACGACCGGTCAGCCGGCGCTGGGGGGTCTCCGCCGATCTCCGCTGTGGATTTGGGATTGAAGTGACTCGGGAATTGCTAGACCTGTTTATTTCATCTAGTCGCTCTCCCTTATCTACTCAGTTTGACCAGGTCGGGGCTGCCTTACGTGGCCATATGCATGCGCTGGGAATTTTGGCATCCAGCATAGCATGCCGCGTTTTGCTTATTTGCACATTTGTTTTTGCAGATTAGCATCTAGTCTACTAACAGCACTTCTAGTCACTGTTTTAGACCTGTTTGTTTCAGTTTCAGTACTGTTTTTCTGTCTAGTACCTCATATTCCAGAACATATGTGTGATGTGATATATTTTCATGTCCTACATGTTGAAATTATACATCCATAATTTGCAATTGAGTTTTTTTTTAATCTCTTGCAAGAATAAATTCAGTACTTCCACAGTACCGTTTCTCCGTTGAGTACAATGTATTCCGGAATATTTCTATAATGTATCTATTTTCATGTTAAGCACATGTTGAGATTAATACGCCAATTTGCAATTGAGATTTTTAATTTCTTGCAAATATAGTCCGTTTATCCGTTGAGTACGAGGTATTCCAGAATATTTCTATGATGTATCTATTTCCATGTTAAACACATGTCGAGATTAATACGTCTATTTGCAATTGAGATTTTTAATTTCTTGCAAAATACAGGTGCAAAATTTAAAGTGATTTCTTCAAGTTGATGCTTGGGATCACAAGATAGTCATATGGATCTACTGCCTACGCAGATTATCGATGACTACTGATAAAGTCTACATTTTGTCGTTTCGACATTATGATTGCTTTACAAAGTGCTCTCCCACACATTTTTCTAAGTCATGGCATAAGAAATTATGAGTGAGTATTTACTGATTTCATCAGATTATACTCCCTAGTGCTGCGAGATTTACTTCATTCTGGAGATTATCTTCAAGGTGTCATGCTTAGCAATTTGAGATTCGTATTAATGGTTTCAAGATAACTTCTTAAAATATCCATTAATTTTGCAACATTACCATGATGGTCTTTAATTTACTAATCATAAATTAATTATCTCTGGTAACCGATGGCTAGAGAATTGAGGCATTCGCCCTCGATGGCCACCACTGTCCTACCTGGGCCATGGACATCATGATCGCTCTTGTGTATCGTGGGATAATGTGTGCCATCAAAGACCTGTGGATTCTCCTACGGTTGGAGTCACACCACTAACAGAATAAACATGTTGCTTTACGCATCATAAGACATTATATCGATCCAAATCTCAGCATCTGGTTATTCTGTATTAGCAATCCCTGGGATACAAAGAACCTCAAGGGCAAAAGGTTTGAAGGTCACTCCTTCAATCTGACACCTTCATGGCAGTCAGTTGTTTGCATGACGTTCTAGAACCGAGCAATAAAATGACTATCCAACTGTCACAGGACCCTATGAGCGGAGAACATGAAGGTTAAATATGCATCAACTGACATGTTTGGAGACTACATTTAGTCCCTCAATCTCCTTAGTGATCTATTTATTTATGTCCATTTCTGATGTTCTAATATGAACATGATTATTGTTGTCATCATATATTGTATCAGCACTTTGGTACAAATACATTTGTATGTATTCTATATATCTAACAGTGATTTTCATATTGAGAATCTTCATGTCTATATATAGATTTCTACGGGAGTCAATCCGATGAAAAATGATATGTGCCTTGTGGACATATGCACCACAAGCTTTATACTGAGGGAAATCCAATGTTTCCACTCTCATTGAGAGAAAGGAGATATTTAAATCGCTAGACGCGATGAGGTGTTTGTTGGCTCAACTCGAGTCATATTTACTATCCCTGTGGGTACTCGAGTAACGTCGGGATGCTTTATTGCTTCCCAGGTTTAACTCGTACCCTACTAAACTATGGAGGTATCCGTCAAAATAGTTTCCATAGCGAAACTTATGATGACAGCAAAGAGAAGTAACTTCTCTTTACCATATGCAACGGATATGGCAAGCATATTCTATGTGTATCATCTGGATTGTACTACACATATGACACAACCCGTAGCACATGTTGTGTACGAGATAGTTTTCCAAAGTGTCTTGTACATGACAAACTTGGCATACTCGCCTTGGTCATCGAGACATTGGCTTGAAACAGAAACTATCAGCAATTTCAATAGTTTATGATTATTATGATGCTAAATTCTAATAACATTTGGATTTTATGTGCACTACAAGTGACACACGGAAGCTAATTTTAAGGCTTGCACACCTTAAAGTCTACGCTGAACCACTCAGACTCCTTGAATGCATCAAGTCGAGGTAAGTGGCTCTTCCCAGCCATTGAGTAGACTATTCAGGTATTCCATGGTTCTAAAAGACATATCTACATGATGGTCTTAAGTGTGTGCTTTATTCACACGAAACCATTGGCTCATCATCCTGACATCGATTTCAAGCAAATCAAATGGATAACATTGCAGAATTCTCCTTGAGTGCCTTCTCTCTGGCCCTTGGATTGAAGTTTGGCAATTTGTCCTAATGTCTAGACTCAAAATAGTTTGGTAGAATCCTATCCAAAGAGTTAAGCTCATTGCATTATCTTTACTTTGGAATTGCAACTTACCAACTTTACGTTGGAGTCATGTAGTTTTACACACTCATGACCAAACTGCATAATATTATTCCCCTCTATCTTTAATACATGGAAATCTATCAAGTATTTCCTATCTGCGGTAATTCGGTTGCATACCGATATCACCACCCGGCATACATCATTGGCCCCTCAACATATAGTTGGGATCTATGTGAGGAATAACTGTATTTCCATCAATACCTCAAGCCCCTCGCATGGGGAGTTATTCAAGGCCAGTATGCTGATTTAATGAGGAACATTTCCAGGCATTAGGGGGAGATTTCAAGTACCATAAAAATGCCAGGAAATTAGTGGAATGTTCAACGCATTTCTGCCTTAAATCCACGTACTCAAAGATCTGAACCATGCATTTAGAAGATTTGCAACACATTGCAAATAATTTGCCAGATTCATTTACTGACTATAAAGGTGTCACACAATCCTACAATCCTGCAAAAGTACGCCTGAAAGAGTGGGGGTACCGGCAAAATCCACTTCACTCCTCGTTCAAAGCAACAGGGGGAGATGTATGGCAGAAGTACATCAGGATTCAGCTTCTCGCAAGCAAGGATATCAAGGCCTGTGAATCAGTAAATGCAAGTCAACTTCACGTTGGCAGACACCTAATGGGTAGTATACACCCAGTGGACGGGAAACCTCCACCAACCCATGTCATAGTGCACACAATGACCGGGACATCGGAATACCCGACTCAATCGCATTGGAAAATCGCGAGAAGTCACTACGGGTAACGATATTTTCATCAACTATATATTGATATATAGATTCTGGAGAATCATATAACCGGAAGTCTACAATTGTCGACATACATTTCTCAACTAGATTGCAAAACCTTACAAATGATTCAGATCCAAAGACCATGGCCATGGCAAAGTGTGATCAACACCCGGACTGAACTCAAGCAAAGGGTATAATCTAGGTAGAAATGATCTTGCTCAATAATGGGAAGGTACTCATAGGCAATACCTACACCAGTTTTCTTCTGGAAACAGAATTAAGAACAATGAGATGGTGAAACAAAGAGCAAGTATTGTAGCACAAGGGTTCACGCAAATACCCAACTATTCTCCAAAGATGGAATCTCATTCCGATAATTTATATCATTGGCAGTTCAAAATCATCTATCTCTGCAGTTGATAGATGTAGTGATCACATGTCCATGTGGATCACTAGATTCAGACATATATGATTGATTTCCGATGGAATCTTAATTCTAAATCGAAGTACAAAATGCAACATACATTGTGTAAAATCAATAAGTCACCATATGACTTATTATTATCGTCGGTACATTTGGTACAACCGACATAGTGAGTTCCTTATTCACAAGGATTACTCCTACAATGATGATTATCCATGTTTGCGTGTCTGCAATGACGACACATGTAATCATATAAATGACAGAGTTTAAAATGAAGGATTTGGGTAAACCAAAATACCGCTCGTTACTACAACTTGAGCACCTTCATTCATACATTATGGTATACTATATTGTCTATATCCAAAATATATTGGAGAAATTCATTATGGACAAATCTTATCCATCCATAACTCTCATGGTAGTTCATTCTCTAGACGTAGAGAAAGATCTATTTAGACCAAGAGATGATGGAAATGAGGTATTGGGACTCAACGTTCCATAATGCCATTGGATCCACCAAATACAATTGGTTGGGACTCAAGAATATCTATCTATATCTCCAAAGGCATCAAACATCTTGTCCTGGTTTTTTAGTTTCACGGAAATGTGAACACCGATATCATTGGATACATCGATTAGATCCCCACTATGTCAGATCGTGGACAAGCTTAGTGTTCATACTAGGTGTGGTAGCCCTCTCATGAAGAGTCCTCCAAACAGACCTCATGGCTACATCCACCAACCATTATCTCAAAGATAATGTTGCTTGTGTTGCCCGGATGCAAACAGGTTACATAATTAGCAATATTGTTATATTGCATATCTTGCAAGTCAAATCATGTGAATGATTTGTTCACCAAGTCTCTACCAGTTTCTACATTTCAGAAATACGTTCATGGAGTTGGTATGTGATGGCTTCGGAATTTGCAAGAATCAGGGGGAGTACCTTCCTGAATTGTTCATGTTCAAAGCATCATATTATACTCTTTTTTTCTTAATGAGTTTACTTTAAAGGTTCTCATGAAGGTTTTTAATGAGGTAATATCAACATGAGATCATATGTCATACCTTTTGTTTTTCCCACCGGGGTTTTTAAGAAAGTGTATATGACATATTTATTGTCCTCTAAACTCTATGAGTTTTCTCGTATTGAGTTAAAAGAGACAATAACCATTATATGTTGCATCATTTCTCCTTATTTTTCCCACTGGGTTTGAAGGAGTTTTAGCAACATATTCTACACTACTCCTCATATTTTTCCCACAGGGTTTTTGGAGGAGACTCTTTCGAGTTGATGATACTACATGGACAAGCAAAGATTAGGAGGAGTGTTAGAATTAAACACACATGTTTAATTGGAAGGGAATCTCCCCTTGTTAACTGCCATGCCGTTGCCAACAGGCAACCGACACGCCTCTCCCTTCGCGTCCCTCTGTATCGTCGCGTCCCTACGGGATGTATATATTGTAACAAACCCAATCAATGAGAACAGCGATTCCACTACTTGTCAATTGTCTCTCGCATATACTTTACAACAGTGATTCTCTCTTTCTAAAGAGGGTGTTAGGTACAATCATGTTGTAGGCTAGAGAAAAGCTTAAGACATCTTCTCCTTCTTGATTCCTGATGCCATAGCCAAAGCCCCCACGCGCGCCCCGTCAAAACCTGTGTTAGATGTACCCACGTGGCCATTGAGGTCTCCTCCTATGAAGAGCTTCTCCCAATCGGTACACTCCTAACCATGTCTTCCAGGCCTTCCCAGAACTACCTCTTGGTGTTCTCATTGTGGCCTACTTGCGGGGCATACGCGCTGATAACATTGAGAACCAAGTCCTCAACTACCAGCTTGACCAGGATAATCCGGTCCCCACGTCTCTTGACGTCTACCACTCCATACTTGAGGCTCTTGTTGATCAAGATGCCTACGCCATTTCTGTTTACAGCCGTCCCCGTGTACCATAGCTTGAAGCCGGTATCCTCCACCTCCTTCGCCTTCTGTCCTGGTTTCTTGGACGCAAAGGATATCAACACCTCTCTTCACCGCTGCATCAACTAGCTCCCGAAGCTTCCTTGTCAGAGACCCTACGTTCCAGCTACCTAAGCGAATCCTCCTAGGCTCGGCTAGCTTCCTTACCCTTCGCACTCGTCGAGTCAAATGCGAAGACCCTTGTTCATTTTCCACTACATCCGGGCGCCGATGTAGCGCGCCACTAAGGATGCGACGACCGGATCCTCGCTCACTTGCCACCGTATCCGGATCAAGATACGGCGCGCCACTTGGGGGGTAACGGCCCGGCCCTTGCCCATTTTCCACCACACCCGGGTTCCGATGTGGCGCGTCGCTGAGAGGGTTACGCCCCAACGAAAATCTTTTGGGTTTCATCTCCATAAGAGTGGCTGAGTTTTTACGTTGGCTCGCCAAGCCTATCACAACCCTCCTCCTTTACCCGGGTTTGGGACCGGCTATGTTGAGACAACATAGGCGGAGTTAAAAACAGAGGATGTTGCAATAAAAAGAAATGACATATGTTTTTTCTCGGAAGCCATCTCAACGAGACAAAGTGGTTTAATCCTTATATTTTAGTTTTTCTGTCCATTATAAATCCATAATGCAGTGTAACGATAATAACATACAAATGTCATTTCTGTGAGCCCACGACGGCGAGACAGACACGACCTCTGCTCGTCCTTGGCCGCCTCTCTGAACTGAATGTTATACCTCTACTACTTGAGGAGGTAATAGCTGTGAGATGTACCTGACCGTGACGTCACCTCGGCCATATCCTCCTCTCTGAAATGAATATTATGTCTGAATTATCCAAAAAAAGCTTATTGATACTATTGATATTGCTTTTTTACTGCTCGAGTAAGGTAATAAATGGTGAGACGAGCGCGACCCACATCATTGCCTCAGCTATGTCCGCCTCTCTGAATTGAATATCATGTCTGAAATATCCAAAAAGCTTATTGAGATATTGATAGTGCTTCTCTTCTCTACTAATCGAAGAAGGTAATAGTTTTTTTATGTGATTCTTTTTTCCATTGCAATGCACTTGAGTTTCTTCTGGATTAGTTATTATCAAACCTGCAGTTCTGTACTCGTGTCTTATTTTTTCAGTTGAACACAATGAACTTTCTATAGGATTTCATGGTTTTTGCAAAGTACGTAACTAGCTGGGTTGTTTTATTCCTGCATATTCAGAAATTTTGTTGTGAAGCTAAGGCTGGTGTTACCAAAGTCCACTCTGTCTAGATTGGAAACAATTGGAGACATGCTTCACGTAATATTCAGGGGTGGTCAAAACCATGTGAAGTATTACAGTGCAAGTTTCTCTGCCTTACATGAGTGTTAAAACCGTCAATCGATATATCGATCTACTTGGAAATTTTCTGGGGTTGCGTTGGGTTGGGTTGGTCTGGTAGTGGGTAGTAAAATGATCTGTTTGTTGGGATCCATCTTTTTTTCAGGGATTTTTGTTAGGATCCATAGTCGAAGGGGTGAAGAGATGAGATTGATTGTCTGATCCCCACGTCCGTAATTCGAGCCCGTGGGCGCCGCTGCACTGGCCTGGCCTGAGTCACTGGTAACCAGTCATGCATGCTGCTTCAGTGACTCGCACGTACCTCCTCGGCCTACTCGCCGGCGTCGAGCGGCCAAAGTCCTCACTGCTAGCTCAAATAGCCATGGTGCCTATGTACGATGACTGGATCGATTGGCCTAACCGATCACCTACATGCATATAGGAGGAGCGTATCATTGATATCAATATATTTGGCTTAAAAGTTTGTAGATGGACAAGCTCACACGAACGATGCCATCTCTATCGCTTAGTAATTTAACAAGATAGTGTGCATTTATCAATGCAAATTAACCACTAGATTTGATTTCTGGATTATCACTCAAGGATTATTGCTTGAATGTTCATACATGGATGCCATCTTTGTCGCTTACCAACTTATAAAGAAAATGTGCATATATCAAGGGCAAACCACTAGATTAAATTTCAGGATTATCACTCTCGGATGAGCTTGGTCACCTTGAGGTTACAATCAGGGACTCCATTGTAGATACAAGAGTGACTTTTGTAGGAGAAACAAAATTCTTAGCCATATTAGCTTTGGGAATAGTCATCCTGCAAAGCCTTCTTTAATTCCTCTTGTGGTCATGAATCAGTTGCTTATAAAGTTTGCAATAATAAATCAACATTGTGTTTCTTGTATACTGGAACATTTTTTTCCATTTAAGGTAGCTGTTTATTCAATGAGATTGTCTAACTTTGTGTCCTACTCTATTATTTGGTGTCTTGGGGCTTATCTCTCTAGATTATGGTGAAGCAAGGGGGAGTCGCTTATATCCTAGTTGTTGCCACAGCCCACAAGTGACTTTCATCGTCTATTGTAGCTTTAGCGAATATAGTTGATGCATGATTGCAGATGCCAATAGGTGTAAATGTGTGAGAAGTGTATGTGCGTACATTGGTGTATAGTTGATGCATAATTACTTTATTTCCAAATTGCTCATGTGTGTCTGTGTGTGTCTGTGTGTCATGTCTGCATATTGAGCTTATAGATTTTTCTGACGAATGTTTCCTATTTTGATTCTTGTCAAATGACAATTGCACTTTTATCTTTCTCGTGATTTGATTGTTCTCTCTCTGTGGTACGTATCTCTATGGGTGTTATGTTTCGTAAATTTTGACAGTGGAACCCCCCAGTTTCCATTTCTCTTGAAGGCTACATTTGCATGTAACTTTTTTTGACAACCAAATTGCTACATTGACTACTTTGTTTTAGTAGTGCAGTATTTTATGTTCTTCCATCAGAGGTACTTCATTCCTTTTTTTACACCTTTGGATATGTAAACCTCATCTTTCTTTTATTTTTAAAATAGATGCGTGCATAACTACTTCCATGATGAGCCGGTATCTGTCGAGCAGGGCATGGCACGTCTTCCCACCATTTGCCACCATTAGGTATGTTAGTACAACTACATGGCGTTGTTGATGGTGCAGACAAACAAAGATAGGAGGCTCATGCTGCTTTTTAATCTCTATATCTGGACCAGATTACTGCTTCGTTTCCTCAGTCTCTGTCAGATGAGTAGACCATCTACTTTTCTCCTCTGGCTGCATTGCCATTTTGGTCATGTTGTTCATCAGTGGGGATTCCTGCTCCCTTGCTGTCTTCAAGGACTTCTATTCAGCTCTAGCTCCTCACATTCTGCTGCTCTTTCTTTCCTATTTCTTGGCAAATCTTGTAACTCTTCATGTAGTATGACTTTGAGCTGAATGAATTGGCACCTGTTGGTGCCTTCCTTTGTTCAAAAAAAAAAGTGTACCTATGATGTAGCATTTTGGACTGCTCTGAAATATAATTTTAGGCTGCTTCAAAATATGGGTAATGTAAATGGAAAGTTCAATATCGAGTCGGATGTAATGAGCTGCAGTAGCTAATTGGCAGACTGCAATGGGCTATAAATTGGGTCGAATTTAATACAATGCAAGTGACACGAGGGGAGTGGCGGTAGCGATATTGGATAAGGAGGCGCTTCAATAGGAGAAAATAAACCGAGAGAGCATGAACGCAGGAGAGGACGAAACCACACATCTCTACTCTTAATGGACGAGTTGGTTGAATAGTCCCACCACTTTCGTCTGGGTTTTTTTCGTCCGGTTTATTTTCGTCTCAACTCCCACCACCCCTCTCACGTTAATTTTTTTTCTTCGGACTTAAAACCGAATCGCGTCTGATACTCCTTCCATTTATTCGTGTTTGCTTTGGCAGGTGTCGATTCAACTCAATCATGTAAATATTTGGTTTTTAAAAATTCAGAAATAATACCATATACATGATGAAGGAGCCCACAACATATTTTTTTTCATGGAATTCTTCCTGCCATACCACACATCGTCTGATTTGTTTCCTTCCCAATCGATCTCCTTCACGATTTCCCCCAAAAAGCAAATCCTCCCCTTCCTTTCAATTTTTTCCAAACCCGATCGCCAACCCATCATGTCCGTAGCCATGGAAGAGAGAGGAGGGAGAGGGGAGAGGGAAGCGCGGCGGCCTCTGGTCCATCAGACGGGAAAAGGACATGCCTATGCACTACCGCCCGCCACGCCGCTGCCGCCGCTCGCGTGGTCATTCTCCTCCGTCCATCCCCAACTCCAACTCGATCTCCAGCTACCGCGACACCGCAGATGGCCAGTCTGGGACTCTGGGTACACGCACCCGCCGCTCATCAGATAAGATACCGCTGCGCCCGTCCTCCGGCCAAGATCGACGAGACCACTCGATCGCGTGGAGCTGGACATAGGGCACTGCATCCGCAATGACGAGAAGCAGGTCGTACGCCACTGAAGTATAGGAGCACCGCCGCCAGGTAAGCCTGCAAGCAGGATGTCGTGCTCCAGGCCCTCCCTTCCACCTTCGGTCCAGAAGATCCTGCACGGCTGCACCAAGCCTGCTTCTCATGTTGATGATGCGCTCTTCAAGGATGTAGTGCTGCATGGGTTCCGGCGCATGGGGATGGCAAGATCTGCATCGTCCACATCATCGACGCGCAGGTACACACATTGATGCTTGCAATTACAGTTTCATGTCCTGATCCAAAATGCCACAGGGATCTGATTTTTATATTCTTTTCGTGATTGTTTTTGAACAGTTGTGCTTTAGTTTGTTAGCTTGGATGGGTTTGTGGCCTCGCCTCATTAGGTCCGAGGACAAAAGTGCATGGCGAATAGATACATGCAGCACGGGACCCAAAAAAAATTAGGTACATTTTGCTGATCCAAAAATTATGTTATACACTAGATCAATTATCTCGTCGAGCCGCCGGCACTGTCCCTGGACTCCAATTCCATGCATGATGGATTTCGCTATTGTACCAAGTATTTGCTGAATTTATTGGCATTCATTCATATTATTGGCCGGCGGTTATGGTTTTCTGTTTTATAGACTGAACCTTCAAGGGTCGCCAAGTTCAGTTTTAGAACAAAAGTTGCGGGATAAGCTGGACAGCTGAATGCGCAAGATAGATGATGTTTGGAATTTGGATCATGAGCTTCCAACAATGACCGTGCGAGATGCTGGACATGGCGTGCAAGGCCGATGTTGATGGCGACACATATACTCATCAGCTGCACTACTACACGTCAGGGAGGAGGAAGCTAGGGAACCCATATTTGAAACAGGAGAGCAAGGAAAGGTTTAATGGTTACTGATGAAACCATTAATCAATAATAATGGTGATTAGTTGTTCTTGAATCACAATTAATCCTTGCATAACTCCATGTGTTGCTCTCTTGAGTGGGTGACCTGTGACCTGTTCTATACAAAAGAATAATGGTGTGCAGTTTCAGTGGTGAGTGGACGCGATATGGCCGCAGACTATATTTATCCTATCAAACCATCGGTAACTGAAAACTAATCATGTTGGTTGCAACGGGGGCAGCCTTATATTCCCCAATGATGTTTGTGTAAATGCTATATCTATTTATTGTTCAAAAAACTTGCCTGTGTGCAGTTTTTCATGCATGACACTACAGAACCAAGTATTGGTAGATTTGGTAATGCTTTATTTAAAGTTCTTGTGTACATCAGACTGACTATTACCACAAACATGCCATTTATAGCATTTGATGGGAGCCAATGCCAAGGACTTTTTGTGTCCCCATTTCTTTAGCATCATCATGTTTAGTCATTCCAATTTTAGAATCTCATAATGTGATGCCTAATTACTTTGACCGAATATGAATACAGTGATTTGTTGTAATTTACAGAACATTTTTTTGATATGATGAGTTGTTTGCAATGTCTGCTTACTGTGTTTACAGGACACCAGATTTCAATACCCCTTTGTAATAATTTCTTAGGTGATTTGTTGGACAAGCACACACCCAGATTTTGGGGATTAATAACATCAGTATGCAACTACATCAGGGTTGTCATTCGTCGCGCTCCGTTCCTGCCCCACTGCCACTGCCGCCGACATGGTCTCTGCCCAAGTGCTGCCTCTGGGTTGCTATTCTCCATGCTCACGCCTTGCCTCTAGATCGCCATTCATTACGCCTCCACTCGTTGTTGCCGGCATGCTGAGAAGCTTCAATGGAGCCTACTGGTTAAGGACGCAAGGCAACTCAGTTTCCCAGGTGTGCATTCTTAAGGTCTGGCACACCCAATTCTTTTCCTCGCCAGCACATCGACATGGCTTGTAATAGTATGATTTATCATTTTAGCTGCACGGAATTGGTTGTTCCACTGGTTTGCTCAGCGCATTTAGTCGAGTGCACTATATTATTCATGTGTGCAGTTCTCATATACTATATTGTGCAACCAATCATCAGTACATCATTTTTTTAGAAACTAAAGGCACAAAAATGATGCTTCTAATTATGTTTTCTTCTTGTTATTTGTCAACTCAGCTCACAAAAATGTCGTCAACTTCATGGGTGAAACTTGATGCCTGACAGTCAATTCCATTGATTATTTTGCAGTGAGATCAATCAACACATGCTTCAGTCACTTGGCGTCGCCAGCTTTCATACAATTGCCCAATGACCCTTTGATTTAATTTTGCCTCTGATTCTCAGCTACTCAAGTGGTTACCAAAATAAAGGTTAGACATTTTTACTGTTCTTGATGTGAGGTTACTAATGGAGCACCAATTATAGCCATTGTGGACTTGGTATCCAAATTTTTAGCCGGTTTGAACAGAATGAGAATTTATTATGTTTGTTCATAAGTTATTCGGATAACCAGAGTGACCTTTTCTGTTCATGATATCATCATAAAAGTTGTGGCACTTGCCTTAAGTAATTCCCCTGAAGCAAATGGAATGCAACAAGTTTTTTTGCCAATTAAGTTTCTCTGTTTTATAAGACAACTAGCTTTTGCTGTAAATCCGATGTATTAGATGCAAGCCTTCTTGGTTTACATATTTATTGGCTAAAAAATATTTTGTGTTTCAATGTACACGAGGGACTGATGAGAGGTATTATATGGAGAATATCACCAAGCTGATAGTAGTGTAACCTTGAACATACACATGATGATTAGTCAATAGATATTGCATTGGAGTTTCTCTTTTTCAAAGTCTGCTCCGACCAAGCACTTACATGTTCAGGTACATATGTTGGGTTATGTCAAGTACTTTTTTAGTCTCTGCTTTTGTAAATCTCTTGTGAATTTTCAATTGCGAAATGTCTGGGACAAATCTGAAGGAAGAAGTTCAGAAGTGTGATTCAGTGATATATTGATCTTGCTGCAGAAGAAGGTATGCATAATTGTACACAAAAGTTTGTATCAACATATTTTGATGTATGCAATGACAGTCCTTGCTATTCTAGGGCCTGAGAGGTCTCTATGATAGGAACTGTAGATTGTTAAACCATAACAACAATATCTTTCATAGGTATGACAAAGGGTCAGAAGTTTAAGCAGAATTTCTTCAGCGGCATGCTTGTATTGCATCGTCAAAGTTGTTTGCATGCAAATCTTAGTTTGAACCAGAATCAAGGTTGAATTCGGAAGCACCAAAAAATACACATCTCAAAGGTCTGGTTTTGCTACAGTTGTACTATCTATGCTCCAATAATTTTTTCTGCATTTTTCCTTGGTACCAAATTTTCAGGGTGTCTATTTGATTCATATTTTAGTAAAGTAATCAGCATGTTGGTCTGACCACTTGACATACCTTTGTTTTGTAGGAGGGTTAGAAGATTGTGAGCTAGATGTACCATCAACACGGTGGTGAGCATATTGGGGAGACCGCGAAGTGATTGGTGTGTATGAAGATCCTAGCTGCATTTTTTAACTAAAATGTTTGTATTTTTTGGTCCTTGCCTGTATGTATGGAAAAAGCACTTGTGGGTCCATCTGATTACAACTATGAATTTCTTGTTTGAAATGTTGAGTTTTAAAACCCAAGTCTTATGGTCTATACTTTGTTATGGAGAGAAACCAAACCAGATGATGGTTGCAACTAATTGTACATTCCTACTATGTTTGCGACAAGAGCATGTTGGTGCTATGTACTCTCTGTTTCTCTTGTTGCATCAATGTTTTGAGCACCGGTCCCTTCTGTCTGGTTTGCGTAAGTGTTTTGAGCACTGGTCCTTTTTTCTGGTTAGAGGCAGAGGGATGGGAGGGAGAGATGTTAGATGTGATTATCATTGTGCGACTAAAATATGTTGTTGCTGCTGTTGCGTAGATGAGAGAGAGAGAGAGAGAGAGATCTTGTGTTGTATTGTTTGCTCATGTATTTATTTGATACAATGTGAATAGCCGCATGGATTTGTGGAGTGAGGGGAACACCGATTCATTTGGGACTATCTGTGTATTTTGGTTCACCTGAAGAAGCACCGATGATGTAATGTGGTACTCTCACATATTGATATTCGTGAAGATAAGGTATGCACCAACGCTGTTTTTAGTTCACATGTTGATGTTCGTAAAGATAAGGTATGCACCAATGCTATTTTTAATTCAGATCAGTCTTTTGATTTCTAATTGTCATGTGAAGTATTGTCAGGTTGTCAAAATGATGCATAATGCTAAGGAGGTTACTAGAAAGGGTGAAGGTTGAGTCATCAGTTGTCTTGAAGCCTTAACTTTTGATGCTACCGGCGACAAAGTTATAGTCATTGTGTTTTGCAAAAATGTTGAAGCTAATAATGGATGTTCATATATTATATTTTATGCTGATGGCTTAACTGATTCATGTGCAGTTGATGTTAACCAAGTTGGAATAGAAATATGATATTTCTCTTATTTAGTTAATTGGCTTCTATACATTCCATCTTGCATGCATCTAGAGAAAGAAAGTATTTTTTCGTATTTCCAGTTTCTCAAGTTCACTGTTCTAGATGTTTGTGTGTATTTTTTCCGTGAAGCAATCAAAAACTGCAAGCATCCTTTACTGACACAAATATAATTGTGTGGTTACATGTTTTAAATGCAAGTGTGTGTGGGTGAGGGTGGAAGGAGGAATTGCGATTTGGATGCACCATTGATAAAGGTGATGAGCTTGGACTTGGGAAGTGGATTAGAGAAATAATAAAAAAAATTGACAATACAACGTGAAGTGCATATAAGGTTCATAAAGATGTATGTCATGTGTCCAGACGGATCATACTTTTTCTTTTTCAATGCATTCACCATCTCCAAATTGACAAAGTCACTGACGTAATTATGACAAAATGAATTGAAAACTCATCGAGTTTTACACAATCAGAAGAGATGCATACAAATAAGTGTCCTTCTTTATACACAATAATAATTGTCCGCTGGTTGCAACTGGATATAAATATTTTAATATGATTTTGTAAATAAATGTTTACCAAATTCTGCCCATGATATACCTATTTGAATATATTTTAGGATTTTATTTTGCAATCATTTATTGACTTTCAAAGAAAAAAGATAAGTTTATTTGGTAAGTCAATTAAATGTGGGACAACTACGACCATTTTCATGGAATGATGCTCAGTTCAAGGATGGAATTTTCGACGAACCACTCCGCCTGGCAGGAAAAGGAACATTATTTTCTTTTTTAAGCCACGCATCGCTTCTGGTCGTACGTCGCTGGTGTTTTTGCAAAAAAACCCCGCTGTTTCTTTGAAATCAACCCGCGGTCCTTGTTTAAGTGGTACTCAGGAAAAACGATTCATTTTTGCGTAAAACCCCCTGTCGTTTGGACTATTCAACGCGCGGTCCAAGCAGTTCTGTAAAGAAAAAAGGAAACACAACCACACACAGAGCACACGGGCTCGCCTCCTCTCCCTCTCGCCTATGAAGTCATCGCCGCCGCCGCTTCCCATGCCGGCTGCTTCCGGCGCCTCCGGCGCAGCGCGGCACGCCCCAAGCTGCCGACGGTCCGCGCCTCCCTCCCCTCCACCCAGACTCTCTGCTCCCGGCCTCTACAGCCCGCTCGCAACCACACACCCATGGCTAGGATTTCGGGCATGGCTTCGCCGGCGTGTCTCCGGTGGTCCCAGGTTCGTCCTTCCTTCCTTCTTGGCCGAGATTCGCTGCCCATACACCTCACCTTCTCTTCATATTCTCTGCTGGAGATGCAGTTGGGGCACGCCATGGGAGTTCCCCATCCATCACGGTCGCCGTTGTCAAGGGATTCTTCAAGGAGATGTCAAGGACGCCATGGACATGCAGCTCCTCAAGGTTTTATCCCTCCTTTCCTCTGACATCAAGTTGTAACAGTACATTAATCCAAGCAACTGTTTTCAGATCAATTAAGGAATCAATCTCATGATGGTTGATGCTTGATGCAGCGGAGGATTGGGCCTCGCATTATTTTTTCCAGAATTGGGTGTGGGTACTCTCTAAACTGGATTGAGTGAGCTAAATCTGTGCATCAAAATTGTAGTCTGTAGCTTTATGTGTTACGTCTTAAGATTGAACTTGAAGTTGCTTTTGGGAGTAGTTTTAGTTGGTAGATGTTTCAGGCTCCAAATACGCACACATTATGTGCTTAATGTGTGGCATAAACATGATCAGTTTTATGCTTAGAAACCAAACCAATGTCCACCCATTTTATTTCTTCATGAGTATTTTGTGTTGAAATCAGATCACCGTTCACCTGTTCTCGTACTGTTGTCTTTAACTTATTTTGCCGATTCTCAATAAAATGCTCAGTTCAGGATGTGATTTTCAGTTTTAGGCATTTGATACTTTTGGCACTGAGCAAAAAAAATTCCTCTGAGCGTGTACCTTCAAATGCAAAGTTCTGACTATGATTTCGCATGCGATCACACCGCCGTCGGTCGCTCTGCCTACCGAGTGCCACCCCGCCGCCTCCCCCACTCCCCCCACCTGGGACCTCACCGCCCGCTCTATCTAATATATTTTCCAGTTTTCTTATAGTCGCCAATACAAATGTCCGCTTGAGTGTCAAAAGGCAGCAGGGATAATGAAAAAAGTGTATGGGTTCGTTGCTACATTGTAGTAGTTATGTACATCTCAAATTTTCAGCCCAGGATTTTTATTTTGACTGATGTGAGTATTTCTTAGTCAGTCTTCATCTTCCAGCTTTGACTGAAAATAACTCTCCTGAAAACTGTTGGCAATACTCACAATGTGATCTACAAAGAAACATTTGATGATCTTGCTTGATAACTTACCGGCGGGCAGAAAATATATCATGTTAGTACCATTCGTAAGCAAACATGTACCTTATTTCTGCTTAGATGTTCTCTGTTTCTTATTTCATAAGTGTTTTGCATTCCCTATAGAAGCTGACCGGCCAAATTTATGTTTACTACACTAGCATAGTCTCTCAAGTACTGCACTCCAGCAGGCCACCCAACCCATATTTAAAATCGGGTACTTTTAGTTCTGACTGCAGTCATATAGATATTCATGTATAAAATTGTTTGCCTTTTGTTCTGGTTAAATCCAGTGATGGCGCTCTAGGTGATCATGCTTCTTAGCCGCTATTAGCGGGCGAAGGCGCAGCGTGTACAAGTATATCTTTCCACATAGAAAATAATTCATCTACACAAGCCTTCAGAACAGGGTAGATTTCCTAGAAGGCGACACCAAATAGATCATTTTTGTACCCAGGTTTCCTTTCAAGCTTAGAATTATCAAATTCTACTACAGTTTATATTTGATGCATGAAATTGACCTCTTAGCAATCACCGGTTCAACAATCTTTGTATTATATGCAACCATCAGGCTTATGCATATAATCGTTCAGGTCCTGATTTTTTAAATTAAATATTCTTAATGTTGAGCGTAAATCGTCGCCTGCAAATCCAACCCCATAGTAAGTCACCGCCTCGCTGTTATTTTCATCTGGTACAAGACTAGGTAAGGCAAGCAGATTCTTATAGGTTGATCTAGCCTAGTGTCTATTTTGAGCGTAAAATTTTCATTTTTTTCATAGATAAAACTGTTTGGGTAAGCTAAGGATTTTATGGCTCAATTTGGGGAAAGATCAAATGTTGTGTGCGCTGTCCGTATGTACCCGTGTTATGAAAATTTTGCTATAATATCAGTTTAGCAACTCAAATATTACACAGTAAGCATACATTGGATTTGAGGAGGCCCCATATGTCTTCCAAGCTAAAGTTGGCACTTGGCAGGTGGCTGCCTTGCTTAGTCGGTATGGGGTCTGAGACGATCCTTGGCAACACAACAGAGGGGAAGCCAAGACTATCCTTTGGATTATGTGTTCCCCTGTCTTATTTTGTTTGTTTGAGCACCCTTAACGACGATATACTTGGGTGGTATTGCAATCTTCTATAAGTATCTACCTGTAATCATGTATTATGTATTGCAGATGGACCAGCTGATTCAACGGTTGACAGAAAGGACTCTACCTGCAAACAAGACCATTGTTCCCAAGGTGGTGAAACACAATACCTTGGGCCACATCTTCCAGAGGTACGCCATGAAACGCTGATGATGGGCTATGAATGCTCCAACTATACTAATTGGTTGAGCTGTGCTTGGTAAATAGGAGTATTTAGTACGAACATATCCTTAGTGCTGCAACCTGCTACAATCCTACTGCAGTGTGCCTTTCAGCAGTTAGCACAATTGCACGGTGAACCAACTACTATTCTTTTAGAACCAAGACAGTGAGGAAAAGTAACCTCCCTTTACTCAGCAGTCAGCACAATTGCACGGTGTGCCTTTGTATTGCGTTGCAATCATGTGCAAGCACTTGGGTTAAAATGTTACTCAACATGGTTTTCTTTATTTCTTTTGTCCATTTGAAATAATTTCTCACATGCTTGTGTATACAGGATATCTGGTGTCATATATATTCCCTACTGCCAATGCGAGATGCTGCTCGAGCTGCTTGCGTGTCTCATGCATTTAAACGTTCTTGGAGATGCTATCCGAACCTTGCTTTCAATATGACAACATTGGGCATAGATATAGAATCATGTGGAGAGGACGAAATAGCAAGAAATTTTACTAGCAAAGTTGACCACATTTTGAAAAACCGTCCATGCACTGCCACCAAGACACTTGAGATTGTTTTCCGTTTCTACAATGCCAAAAGTTTGTAATATTGACAGTTGGTTTCAGAATGCCGTTACACCGGGAATTGAAGAACTCACCGTGGAACTATCTTCAAAGTCAGGAATATATTACAACTTTCCGTGGTCACTTTTAGCTAATGAGAGCGGAAACACGATTCGGTATCTAAATATTTCTCGTTGTGCTTTCTCTCCCACCAGCGGGTTATGCTTTAAAAGCCTGTCAAGACTCGACCTGAGTGATGTTGATATCACAGGGGACCAATTGGGGTCCCTTCTTCACAATTCTTTTGCTTTGCAACGGATGCAACTCAAGTTTTGCAATAAGATAATTTGCTTGAAAATACCATTTCATCTACAACAACTCAGATATCTGGATGTGTTTGACGGCGGCAGGATGCTGCGGGTTATAGAGGTAGAAGCTCCAAACCTCTCTAATTTCCAGTTTAGGGGACATCGTCAAGTACAACTATCATTTGGAGTAGGATTACAATTCAAGAATTTCGACTTGTCCTTTCCTGGTGTTCTCAGCTATGTTTGTGCTGATTTTCCGTCTAGCTTGCGCTATGTTGAAGCTCTTTCTCTAGGTTCATGTCATGAGGTATATGCTAAATCCTTGATATGCATGGTATGATTGTCTTTCGACTGCTGATATTATGATTGATCTGAAATGTCTTTGTGCAGATGATTGATACACCAGTTTTACCTAGCAAATTCTTACATCTCAAGCACTTGAATGTTGATCTTAGTACACTGACATTTCCCTCGACCTATGACTACTGTTCTTTGATATCCCTTTTTGATGCTTCTCCTTCTTTGGAGACCCTTGTCATGAATGTAAGTTACTGTACATATTGCAATGATATTAGTTACAATGATGGCATTATTATTAATCTAACCATATGGCCTGTCGTCTCTAGGTTTTGCAGAAAAAGATGTTGCATGAATCAATCGTGGGAGATACATCACATTTGAGGCAGATGCCAGGGCACCGCCATGATAGCCTCAAGACAGTGAAGATTATTGGTTTCTCCTCTGCAAAGAGCTTAGTAGAGCTAACATGCCATATCATTGAGAATACAACGTCACTTGAGGGCCTTACATTGGACACCACAACAGGACATCCTTTGTATAGTTGTTTAACCAACAATATTGGAAAGTGCATGCTGTTGCACGGGGATTTTATGGTGGAAGTTCGTCAAGGGCTCTTGGCTATCAGGACATATGTTGAGCCAAAAGTTCCTTCCAGAGTCAAGCTAAATGTTGTGGAGCCTTGCCGCCGATGCCATGATCAACCACTGATCATATGTTGAACTTCATATGCAAGTTATCATAAGTACCCCATGATTCCTGTGTAAGTTAAACTAGAACGTTGAACCTTGCTGCTGCTGCTACCCGGGTTATACACCCCAAACCCAATGTTTAACATGAGGCTCGTGTGTTGCCATGTAAGTAGACCTCCTGCCGCTGCAATGTTTCTAGGTGTAGGTGCAAGCAAAGTATAACTGGAATGGACCGAAAATTGTTGATCCATAAAAGATGTACTCCCAGCATACAGTAGAGCCACTGCTCTTTTTCCATTGAGATAGATGACCACAGTGGGTGTGGAAGGGGAGAGCACCACTGATGGTTTGGGCAGAAATGAACATCACATTTTCTGTGTTGTTCCCTGTATTTCAGGTTCTTCAGTGTCAGTTTGCTGTCGGCCAGTATGATCTTCCTGCATGATATGAATATTTGGTACTAATTTGCTCTTGTGTCTTTGAACCCATTTATCACAACATCTCCAACATTCTCCCACTTTTCTAGTTTTATGAAACTTAACATTTGGCAGCTCTAATTGTTTCAAAGGTTGTTGTTGTTGGACAGGCATATGAACATGAACATACCTCTGAGGCACAACATTGTTTGGTTTCTTATAGAAGTTTGTGCAAGGGACACGGGTCTTTTTGTGTGTGTGGGGGGGGGGGGGCTCAGTATATAAGCACCAGTCAGGTCTAATTTGGGTGCTTTATGCCCTCTCTGAGTCCATTGACATAGCACCTAACAAACGAAGCTTCAGATAGTTCAGGATTTTCATCCTGGACATCAGCCATCAGTCCTTCAATTTTTAGGTCAATAGCCATGGGAGGAAAACCTTTTTGTCAGCTCAGAACAGAATTCAGTCCATGACAACAGTTTCTCTAACAGTCCTGACCTTCTTAAACACACGTCAGCCTCTCCTGCAATATAAAGTTGAGCTAGAGACAGCTTATATTCTTCAGGTGCAGCAGCCATCTGCAAATATTTGTCACATTGTCGAATCCATCCCACTGGATCCGTCCCCTCAAACCTGGGAAAATCCACCTTAGGCCCTTTTGTGATGGGTTTCATGAACCGGGCTTTCAATTCATGTTCATATGTTTTCAAATATCTCTGTGTTGATTGAACTGGCTACATGCTGGAGTATAAGCTTGTGCTGGGACTGGTTCTGGGGAGTGTGTTCATTTCCACTTTCTGGTGCCTGCTGTGTACGCATGCCAGGAGGTACATATGGTCTGGTGATCCTGATAGGTGGTAAATTATCACACTGCCTGTTGTATGCCTTCTCCATTTCCAGTTGTTTTCAAAGAAGATCAGTTCTAGCATTTTGATGTTCTACTTGAGCCTGCTGTAGTATAGGTGACTTGATGTGCTCTGTTTCACCTACTACTGGTTGTTCTTCAGGTGCATCACGAGAACATTGGGGTTGCATAGATTTAAGCACTGTACTCATAGCGGCGGGGCGCCATCGATTTTGTAGGGGATTTGTATGTGTATTGTTCTAACATAATGGCAGAAATGGGGAATCAAATCATCAACACAACCTGGCTTACATAGGGAGGGTTTAACCTTCAGATAAGTGGTGGTAAACATGATTTTCTTTTTGACGGGTGCGGTAAACAGGATTAACAACAACTGGATGGTAAACGGTAAAAAGGAGGATATCGGCCGCCGAGCGACTGTAACTCGGGCAAGGAGCGATGGCAGTCGTCTGAAGATATGTGACACTTGGTCAGTTACACACGGTCGAGGTCGTAGGCAGGTGTGTCATGTGACTGGTCAGGAACGCCGCCTCATGTGTCATGCTGATCTGCACCAGGCTCTCCTGGATGGCGCGCATGGTCGCCTCCGTCGTCGTCACAGCCGCCCCATCACCTCCTACCAAATCAAGCAGGGGAAATAAAAATGGTGGGTGTAACAACCCGTTGCCACAACAATCGCCAGACGTGATTAGAGAAGGATAGAGGGTCGTGATTAGAGAAATAGGGGATCAAGAGGGGGAATAAAAATGGCGGGTGTAACAACCCGTTACCACAACGATGGCCAGACGTGTGTAGTCGTAGAGAAGGATAAGAGAAGTAGGGGATCGAGACGAAAGGTAGAGGGCAGGAGCAGGACAGAGGAAGAAGATGGCTTCAGTTTTCGTTTCTGTGCGAGGCACTAGCAAAACGGGCCCGTGATGAGCGAGGACGAGTTTCGGGAATCCTGGCCCATATCAAAGTACCTTCCGTTTCCGTGAGAGGTCAGTAATCCTACTTTACCCTTCCGCCGGCGCCGACGCATTTTGCTCCCGCGCCGTGTTCGATTCGAATCGGGAATCCATACTCGCTCTCGCGAGATCCAAACCCATATTTCTCGACCCTAGGTCTCGTCGAACCATTGCTCAATCGGGTGATGTCGATGCAGCGGGAAAGTCGTCGCCTGCAAATCCAACCCCATGGTAAGTCACCGCCTCGCTGTTGTTTTCATCTGTACCCCAGTTTTTTCTGAACAAGATCATGTAAGGTAATAAGATTCTTTTAGGTTGGTTTAATCTAGTGTCTTTTTTTCAATAAATAGAAGAAACTATTTGGGTAAGCTAGGTTTCTATGGTAGTGTAAAAGGATTTTGTTTTGCTATAACATCAGTGTAGCCACTCAAATACACAGTAAACATACACTGGATTTGAGAGGCCCCATGTGTTTTCCTCCATGCTAAAGTTAGCAGGTGGATGCCGATCCTTGGCAACACAACAGAGGGGAAACCGAGTCAGACTCTCTATGCACCCTCTGAATTATGTGTTCCCCTGTCTTGTTTTGTTTGTTTGAGCACCGTCGACGATGTACGGGGTACTTGGGTGGTATCACAATGTTTTACACCAATGTATGTATATGGTCATTCAAAAGTCTTTTTCTTCAATTGAAACTTGGGTGTCTAGCTCGAAAAGCGTTATTTCTGTTGACTAAAGTTGGACGAGAAGAACTATTTCTCTGTCAGCATGTGCATATACATGCTTCACTTTATCTTTTCTTGTAACTTTCCACCTGATCATGCATTATGTATTGCAGATGGACCAGCTGATTCAACGCTTCACAGAAAGGACTCAACCTGCACACAAGACCATTGTTCCCAAGGTGGTGAACCGCAATGCCCTGGGCCACATCTTCCAGAGGTACGCCATGAAACGGTGATGATGGGCTATGAATGCTCTAATCCTACTGCATTAGTAGCTTTGTTTGTTTTCTTTGAACTGCCTGCAGAAAAATGCCTGTCATGAGTGTTAGAACTTAATCTTCACGAGAGGCCCCGTCCTTTCCTTGATACATTTTTTTAATTCAGATGACTAGCCATTTTTGTGCCCATGTTTGCTACAGTATATAAATATCCAGAGTGTACATACCTACTAATAATCTGACTTATGATGTTATTTTATACAACTCCTTCCCGTTAAAAGCTCAATATTTTGACCGCATTATTTTTACTAGTCTGATTGACATTGGGCTCTTAAACCAGTAAATAATCTTGATCCACATTAGTTCGAGCAACCCTTCTGATATAAGGGCAGCTGCTCATTTCCTGCAGTGAAATGATATTTTTTTTGTACAGAAAATTTCTTCTGCGGTGACACAGTTATCTCCATCCTTGTTTGTTTTGCACTTCTATATCTATATAACAGAGATTGATGGTAAGACTGTTCCAGTTAACATGATCGCATCTGGATTATGAGCGAGTTTAGGACCATGTAAAGTGTACGCCTTCATAGTACCAGAACTGGGAAGTGGTCAATTTGGACGGATTTTTTTGGATACGTCGCTATTGTTGGAAGTGCTAGACTGCTAAGGCTACTGCACGCAACCTTTTATCGCGGTGTTAGTGGATGGTGCTCTGTATAAGTAGTCATTTAATTTGCCATCATGACGAAATTAGGTTGTGTCAATGAAGTTGCCTCGCCATACGACATAAATGTGCGTACATGTGAGTTCGACGAAATGCAATGGTTTCACTCGTAGTAACTAGCCGATACTAAGACTATCTTTCAGAACCAGTAATAAGACATTTAGGAAAGTAACCACCCTTTACTCAGCGGTCAGCACAATTGCATAGTGTGCCTCTGTATCGCGTTGCAATTATGTGCAAGCACTTGGGCTAAAATGTTACTCTGTGGTTTTTTTCATTCTTTTGTCCATTTGAAATAATTATTCGTGGCCATGTTCAGCTTTTCTCACATGTTTGTGCATGCAGGATATCTGGTGTCATATATTCTCCCTACTGCCAATGCAAGATGCTGCTCGAGCTGCCTGCGTGTCTCATGCATTTAAACGTTCTTGGAGATGCTATCCAAACCTTGCTTTCAACGCGAAAGCACTGGGCATGGATGAAAGATCATGTGGAGAGGATGAAATAGTAAGCAATTTCACCAGCAGAGTTGACAACATTTTGAAAAATCACTCATGCATTGCCATCAAAACACTCGAGATTGTTTTCCGTTATTATGATGACAAGGTATGCAACCTTGATGGCTGGCTTCAGACTGCTATTACACCAGGGATTGAAGAACTCACTGTTCAGCTATCTACAAAGTCACGAAAGCATTATAACTTTCCGTGGTCACTTTTGGCTAATGAGAATGGAAAATTGATTCAGTATCTAAAGCTTTCTTGTTGTGCTTTCTCTCCCACTGTCGGGCTGTGCTTGAAAAGTTTGTCAAGACTTGAGCTATTTGATGTTAATATTACGAGGGATCAGATGGGGTCCCTTCTTCAGAATTTTTTTGCTTTGCAACGGATGCAACTCAAGAATTGCAATAACATAACTTGCTTAAAGATACCGTTTAATCTGCAACAGCTCAAATACCTGGAAGTGTTTCACTGCAGCAGCCTGCAGGTTATAGAGATAGAAGCTCCAATCTTATCTAATTTTGGATTTATGGGTCTCCGCCAAGTACAACTATCACTTGGAGTAGCATTGCAATTCAAGAAGTTTGACATGTCCTTCCCCGGTGTTGTCAGTTATGCATGCACTAATCTTTTGTCCAACTTGCAATATGTTGAAGCTCTTTCTCTATGTTCACGTCGTGAGGTATACACTAAATCCTTTGGTATCTTTACACTTTTGATTTGCATAGTATGATTGATTTGAGATATTTTTGTGTAGATAATTGATACACCGGTGTTACCTAGCAAATTCTTACATCTCAAGCACTTGAGTGTTGATCTTAATGCAATGACATTTTCCCCGACCTACGACTATTGTTCTCTAATATCCCTTTTTGATGCTTCTCCTTCCTTGAAGACCCTTGTCCTGAATGTAAGTCACTCTCCATCTTGCAAGGATATTTAGTGTAGCGACCAGACCTTAAATGGTCCAATCTCTGTGCTCCGGTGTCATCCCTGGATCAGTAATTCTGACATCACACAGTACTTGAAGGATTTATAACAGAGTAGCAATCACACACTTATTACATCGAGTGTCTCAAAATAGAACAATAAATGTGGCTTAAGGCCATCTAATAACGATAACATCGAAAGGCTTGGAAGATAAGTGAGTCCATCAACTCCAACGGCATCACTGAGTATAGAACCACGACCTAAAAACTCCTTAATCGTCGTCTAAAAAGTCTGTAACATAAACGTTGCAGTCCGAAACGGGTCAGCATATGGAATATGCTGAGAAAGTAACATATAGAGAGTAATGGAATGAAACAGCTATTCTATATGCATGTTTGGCTGGTGGAAAACTCTATGGTTACAGTTTTTTTTGTGTAAAGCCAATTTTTCCCTACTACAAAGGAATAAATTTTATTTAACTATTATGGTAGTTGTTAAACATTGAGAATGGTTGACAGCATTCTCAATCCCAATTAAGAATCATCATTAAACAAAACCCAGCAAAATTAATTTTAGAGTAATATGTTGAGATGCACATGATAATCCAGGTACTAGATACTCAAGATGTCCATAACTGGGGACACGGCTAATCATGATTAGTTTATACACTTTGCAGAGGTTTGCGCACTTTTCCCCACAAGACTCGATCGCCTCCGTTTGGTTTCTCGCACTACATGGTGTTTGAGAAGACGGATGACCGAGACATAATCTTTCAGAAGCGCTAGCACCTTACGATCGGGTAGACCGTTACACCTACTTTCCCCTACATCTGCTAGTCTACCACTGTAAGAGTTCGCACAACTTAATCAACTATGCTAGAGCCCATAATAGCTTGTGGCTGCACACGGAAGTTTCTAGCATGAATAACCTCATGATCCCTTTGAGCCTGTGTGGCGGTCCATAAAGAACAGGCAATCCTGGAATACCCAGGTACCTCAATCCACCCAGATGTGTGTTTAAGTTGCCACCCAAGTAAACCATTAATTAACAATCTCACATCTGTCATGGATTTCACTCACCCAATCCACGTCTACTAGCATAGCATGGCATAATAAGCAAACGTAGAAGTAACTCCTAAAGGTTTGAAAATAACAGGTAATAGGTACTACCTCAACTACTTCCCAATCCGCAATTTAATTAGATCCTAATCATGCAATGTGTGAGAATTGATCTAATGTAATAAAACTGGGTAGAGGGAAAACATGATCCAAGTGTTACTTGCCTTGCTGACGATCCGGGAAACCTAGCGATTCGAAGTAGCAAGCGGCGCACTCCGGGTACTCTATCGTAAACAAACAAGCATACAATAAGTACTCAACTAATGCATAGGTAAAACTCAAATAAAAGATCTAACCAGAAAGTTCAACTTAAGAACTCCGGTTGGCAAAAAAAATCAAATCGAACGAAGCAACGAAAGACAAACGGCAAAAGAAACAAGCTTCGTTTACTATTTTGGATCTAAGGCAATTTTTACAGTGGCAAAAACTTGTTTGAGTTGGTTAAACGGAAAGAGAGTTTCGAGACGAAACTCCAGGCGCTTGAATCACCTGATTCCGATAAACGAGCGAAGAGTTAGACTAAAACGAAAATCGGATCAGAAATCGCGATGAGAAAAAATCGCAGATTTAATCCGAGAAAAAGAAAAATGACGAACGTTCGTTAAAACGAACGAACGGACGAACGCTCACTATTTAAATAAACCAGAAAACCCGATCTATTTAAAAAAACGAAACTAAAAAAACGAACAAAACCGTCGGAAAAACCAAACTTTTTTTTTGAGAAAAACCGGAGGCGAAAAATATCTTCGGCAACTCCGGCGACGGCGGCGGCGGGGGTCCGGCGGCGGGGCGGCGAGGTGGCGGCGCGGCGGCGGCAGCGGTGCGTCGGCGGGGCGGCTCGGCGTGGTGAGCCGGCAGCGCGGCGGCGGCGGCAGGGCGGCGGCGGGCTAGGCGGCTAGGGTTTGAGGGGGGGGTCCGGCTAGGCCTCCCCGGCTTATAAAGCCGGACAGGCCTAGTGTCCGGGTCGGACACGGCCGTAGGTCGGTTGCGTTTTTTTAAAATAGTTACGCTCAGAAAAAACAAAAGTAATACTAAACGGACTCCAAAAATCCCGAAATAAATTTTCCCCGGCTTCTAAAATCAAGCCGTACAAGATGAACATTTATTTGGGGTCTAAATGCAATTTTGAAAAACACGCATTTTTCCTAAATTCAAATAAAATAGCAAATAAAACCAAAATAAAATCTTATCTGATTTTTTTATTAAATCCTCAATATTTCTTTATTTTGGGAAAATCATTTTATTCTCTCTCTCATATTTTTGTAATAGAAATAATTGAAGATAAAATAAATAAAATCAAATGATCCTATTTTCAAAATTTGAGACAACTCAAATATGAAAATAACGAAATCCCCAACTCTCTCCGAGGATCCTTGAGTTGCGTGAAATTTCTAGCATCAACCAAAATGCAATAAATATGATATGCAATGATGATCTAGTGTATAACATTCCAAATTGAAAATTTGGGATGTTACATTTAGTTACAATGATGGAACTATTAATCCAACCATATTGGCATGTCATCTTTAGGTGTTGCAGAGAAAGATGTTGCATGAATCAATCGTCAGAGATACATCAAATTTGAGGCAGATACCAGGACACCGCCATGATAGGCTTAAGACAGTGAAGATCATTGGTTTCTCCTCTGCGAAGAGCGTAGTAGAGCTAACATGCCATGTCATTGAGAATACAACGTCACTTAAGTGCCTTACATTGGACACCACAATAGGACATCCTTGGCATAGCTGTTTGACCAACTATAGTGGAAAGTGCTTGCAGTTGCGCGCTGATTTTCTGGTGGAAGTTGGTAAAGGGCTCTTGGCTATTAGGACATATGTTGAGCCAAAAGTTCCCTCCGGAGTCGAGCTAAATGTTGTGGAGCCTTGCCGCCGATGCCATGATCTTGAACCGCTGTCATGATCTCGAACTTCATATGCAAGTTATCATAAGTACCCTATGGTTCCTGTGTAAGTAGGCCGTGTGTTACCCTTGAATACTTCCTCTGTATATACAGTATACTAGTAGTACGCCCGTGCGTTGCTACGGGCTATATTGCATATACTTTTGGAAGCATCTCTTCTTATGAATGTCTTCTCCAATAGGCCCTACAACGTAGATAGTTGCCGCCTGTCAACCTTGCTTATGAAGAACCTAAAAAAGATGGAATTAATGAACGAAAGCATCATGCAATTGAAGCTTGATAATCACAAAATGCATGACTACTTTGTACAAGAGGTTAGGTAACTACAGATTAAAACATATCAAGCTTGACCTACGCTTTTTCACTAATAATCACCTTACCGTCCTCCGTAACCTATACTGACATGGTATGATTGGACAATAACAACTTATTTTCTAAATTACATAACTAAAAAGAAATCATGAACTATAGCCAAAAGAATGACCGACCAACTATTACAGATTAGGCACAACATGTGATCTTCATTGACATGCCTGCTAGTACTAATCAAAAATTGTGTATGCCTTAGGACCTACTATAGGAACACTCATGTGTGCGCTGGCTTGTGACCAATACCTTACATAGAATTCTTCTATTGAGTTTTCATTTAGCGTTTCCATTTTCTTTCTTTTCCCTGTACAATTGGTGTGCTCTTGCCCTTCCTCTATCAATGAGAACACAACTCTCCTATATGATGCATTTCTATGAACGTGACTCTCCTACGCAACTCTCACATGGCAATATACCTATTGCACAAAACAAAATATGCAAAAATGGCAACAACAAAAAGTAATGATGATACATGTATTGACCAGACAAGAATGAATGCACTTTATTGTGAATGTTTTTATTTTATTGCTGCCATGTCATGCCCATGTTATTTTTATTGATTCCAATTTTTTTCCCGTAGGGACCAGGAAAACTGGTTTCCCGAAATTCTCAGAATTTTCAAACGAATTTTGAATTCAAAAATTGTGTGTATCAACATAATATGTTTAAGCCTCTTTTTGGAAGCTACTCAAGTGCATTAACACCACACTAAGTGTTACTCCCTCCTTTCTGGTTTATAGGGCTTATCTCAAAATCTTAGTTTTTTCTATTTTATAAGGCTCAATTTGGTTGTTTCCCGTCATAATTTCAGTTTCCAAGGTGCATTAAATAATTGCATGCAAATATTAAGAGAAAATTGTCCAATGCATGTACTTTATGCATGCATGCATTGTAATTAATAGATCGGTAAACATAAATTTTTGATAAAAACAAGAGCATTAATTGGGTGCTTTTTACAAATTACAAAAAGTATTCCACCGCTCACCATCTACCTTAGTTGGTGAGATTTTTGAATTAGTCTGGTCATAGTGGGGAGCATCATATACTAGTATCATGCATATGATACTAGTGTATGATACTACATCTATAATGCATAGTATCATAGATTAGTATTATAGGTGGTCTTATTTATTGACATACATGACACATAGTAGCATCACATTTACTATGTTACGGTATCTACCTATGTTACTATAACCATCTCTCTTCTTTAATTCCTTGCCACATAAGCATGCTTGCGAGTCCCAAGCGCATGATACTACTTATGTTACCCCCACTATGGTCATAGTAGGGAGTAACTTATACTACTACCTCCGTCTCGGTGAATAAGTCATTCGCGTAGTTTTAGGTCGACGATTTAACTATTTAAATATATATTATATGTGATAAAATATATATTTAGAAACTACATCCGTGTAGAAATCTAGTGATATACTTTTTATGACATATAACACATATTTAATTCCTCAAATCGATGACCTAGAACTACACGAATGACTTATTCACCAAGACGGAGGTAGTAGTGTCATGCATATGACATTAGTCTAAGTTACTATCTTCATAGTGCAAAGTAACATAGTACTAGTGTCATATGTGACTTTATTTAATAGCTTGTAAACTCATGTTGTCTTGGGAAGCGTTATGTTACAGTAACATATTATATTACCACTTCTCATTAACTACTTGCCATATAAGCAAAAATTTCTCGAATGTACTTCCAACTTTCTTGGAGGGTCAAAATATCTCAAAGTTTGACCAAGTTTGTGCAAAAATATATCAATGTTTGTGAAATCAAATAGGTATATGATGAAAGTATATTTTATCACGAATCTAATGCTACTAATTTGATGGCATAAATATTGATGTATTATTATATAAACATGGTCAAATATAAAAAAAATTGACTCTCCAAGAAAATTGGAAGTATACTCTTTAAAGGATGGATGGAGTATGTTACTATCTAAGTTACTCCCACTATGACTAGCCTAAACGGGAAAGGAGGGAGTATCTTGTGTTCACAAGGGTATACGAACTATATTTGACATATGTTAGCCGTATAAATTCAAAATTTTCTGCGATATTTGAAATTTTCGCTGGGTAACAGAAGGGCCGGTTTTTGACCGGTTTCTGAAAATCTCGGCCAAGAAAAAAAACCCTGGCCATGCCACCATTATCTGGACAACTTCTTGCAAGAACAAGATGGCTGGTAAAAAATGATGCCGCACAGCCTGAAAACGAAAAGCATGTAGTATTGGCATTCTGTACCATTTGATGACGTCATATTATAGTTGGGTGAAATTTTATCCACACACTTAAAAGATTAGAGCAAAGAAAAGCAAGCATTTTGTGTCCCATTAGCTCCTTGCAACTTGGCTCCTCCGAAATCACACATATTCCTTGCAATTTTTTTAATATCTTTTCACTGATCAATAAGTGGCCCAATAATATATCGGAATAGGAAAACCACTCCAACATCTACGTTAGGACTTTGTATGTGGACCGCACCTGCCACGGTAATTGAAGCTCTCTGAAAAAAATTAAAATGTCATTTCTAAAACAACCAGCCATTATAGGGGTATCAAGACTTCAAGGTGGGTTTCAATATACTCCCTCCTCCGTTTCTAAATATAAGTCGTTTTAGAGATTGCAACAGATACTATATATACAGAGCAAAATGAGTGAATCTATACTCTAAAATATGTCTATATACATCTATATGTCGATCAGCAGCTCGTCCAGGCAATAGCATCACGCCTGAGCGCCGCCAGCGACACAGGCGTAGCTAGCTGGTCTCGGTTGCAGTACTTCCCGTCTTGATTGCGTATGTAGTACCGAAGCTAGCTTGGTTTTTTACCCCGCAAAAAAAAGAAGCAAGAATTGGGGATCAGATGCAGGCGAAATTCCCGCCAATGGCTGAAATGTTCAGTCGACTCCCTCCCCCTTTGTGGGGGTCTCGACCCTACGAGTGAGCAGAAAAGGGAGGAGGAAAGAGGCCCTGGTGAACCGTCATAATAAGTGAACAAGTGTAAGCTTTGCTGCCCGACAGTATGGAGTACTGACCACACCGAGGGACAGGCCGCTTGGTTTAGGCGGGAAGACAACACATGCGTACAGTAGAGGTGCTGGGTCGATTCACAAGGATGCTAGCTAGTACTCCCTCCGTTTCAAAATAGATGACCCAACTTTGTACTAACTTTATACAAAATTGGGTCATTTATTTTGGAACGGAGGGAGTAGTAGCTCCGTACTAGATAATTTTTCGCCGGATTGAAACACGCTCACAAGCAACACACGTAAACAACCCGCCAGCATAGCGAAGACAGTCGTCGATGATGGAATTGTCGTCCTGCACGCCCAGACTCTTGTCGGGAGAGAAACCCGTGCCTCAGCCGCGTATGCCTAGAGCTTGAGAAGCATGTCCTTGAGCACCTCGACAGTGCGGAGAGGCCGGGGAGACATGTCCTTGAGCACCACGACAGTGCGGAGAGCGAAGGCGGACTGCAGAAGTCGAGCCTAGACGTGGATTCGCCCAGTAGCAGCCGATAGTAGTGTCATTCATGAGGTCGCCCATGGACACCCTGGTGACCCTCGAGTTCGCGACGGGTCGATCGCAACCCGCGTGTTGTACGCAGCTACTCCTCCCAGCGTGGCGTGGTGGGGTGTAATCGAGCGTGGTGGTGTTGTCCTGCTCACCTGTTGGACAACGACTAGGCGGCGACACCGTACGACCAATCGTGTGAGCGGTCAGGCCAGGAGGCGACGGACAGCGACCGGCGACCGCACAGGTAGGACAGGGAGCAGCGCTTGGAAGAGAAGGGCAGGAGCGGCCGCCATGGAGGTCTCCGCCATGCCCAGCTCTTCCTTCTCGGCCTGCTGGGCAAAGCCACTCATCGGACGCACCATGACGCCGGGCAGGGTGCTGGGCGTGGCCTCGGCATCATCAAAGGGCACATCGTAGACCTGCTGTGCCCTGTGCGACCCTTGACGCCACGGTTCGAAAATATGGCAGGCGCACAACAGGTGTTTGATAAAATGCCAACTAAAACCATGCCACGAAACCACCCAACCGACATGAGGGACTAAAGTTATCCGGTTTGACAAGTTCACGGACTAAGATTTGCTGGTTTCGGAGTTGGGGGACCATTTCCATACTTTCAAGAGAATTGAGGGACGAAAAATATACTTTTCCCTGTCTTCTAAAAATACTTGTATTTAGAATCGGAGGGAGTATTATCAAAGGCCAGAAGAGCATCTAGATATTAAGCTGAATTGATGTTAGCCCATATATTGTCATAAAGTTGTGTTCGAGGTAGCCTGGTGTTATTTTACGTCAAAGCTGGAACTGAAAGCTAAACCAGATTTCCCCAGGAAGCTTGTATTACACCAAATCATTTTGCGGATTGAAAAATCAGAATAAAAAAACATAATTCACGGGTTAGGCTGCTCCTTCAGGAAAAGTTATGAATTAAAATGAAAACGGATGTATGTCTGAATGAATGACTTATATAATCATTCATCAATGAAACACGATCTGAATCTGGCAGGTCTGTCCACAAGGTACAGAGCAATGTAGACATGAATGAAATATCAAGGAAAGATGAACAACTCAATATAGTGTGTGTTTGCATTACGTTGTTCCACTCTCGTAAGCTACTGTTGTTATCCTTCAAGATGTACTGCAAATGTGCCATGATGCTTGACTATCCTGACCACTGATGATGCATTAGCTCTGCCGCTCTAGGAGTATATATATATGGTTGTTCATGCAACAAGAAGAGATGCAATCAGTTGTTCGCAAGCAAGAAATGTCTAATTCGTATTATAAAACCCATGCAAGAAAGGACTTCCTCAAGGACACAAATCAGTGGGAGATTTGCACAAAGTAATTCGTCATCCTCTCCTAGATTTATCATCATTCAGAAAAGAGCCTTCAGCTTCAGTTATTTGCCTCCTGAACAGGTAGACATGTTCTTCAGAAAATCACAACAAGGAGAGCATAAGATTCATATCCAGGAGAATGAAGGAATGAAGAAACAAGAAAAACACATGGACATGTTCAACTACTCTGTACAGGGCGATCTAACATACTTCGGGAATGTTTCAACAGCGCCATAATCAGACCCGTTTCCTTTGAACCAGATGAGCAACGTGCTACGGTGAAATTTGAGTACGAGACAGCGGTAAGAACAATGGACACCAAGATACATGATATGGCCGTTTTCCGTGCGTACCTTGCTGCGTGCTCCACCGCCGCCTGCTGCCGCTCCTGCCCTTGTCTCCCTGTGTCCTGTGCGTGGCACATCTGACCCGTCGTGGTGATGCCGGTCGAAGAGGATAACGTTGAGGGGCTCTTCGTGCCATAGTGAGTACCCGGGGACATCAACTGGGCATACGATGGAGTGGACTCCTCGCCCCTTCTCGAGGTGATGGCATCCCTGCAGCGTCCCGATATGCCGGCCCAGATGGAGAGATGTCCCAGGCTGGCGCTGGAGCCGCAAAGTGGGCGGTGGTACAGCAAGCACGCAGACACGAGCGTCAAGAAAACGGAGGGCATGTTTGGTTCCAATAAGTCACCTGACTTATAAATCACGTGACTTAAAACTAGTGACTTACATGTTTGGTTGTCATCTGATTTATAAGTCACCTGACCACACCTTTTCACATTGTTTTTTTATATAAAGATGATGGAACCCATGCAAAAGGAGGTGACTTATAAATTTTAAGTTGGGGTGAAGTAACTTATGACTTATAAGTTGGGGTGACTTATAAATTGGGTCTGTTTGACAAAATAAGCCATTTTTTCACTTTTCAACCTATAAGTTGATGACTTATTTGGAATCAAACAGGGTCTGATCACCTGTTGATGGAGGGGCATGAAGGCAGCGCGATCGATGGAATCCCAGATTCTGAGTTAGTCCATATATGGAATGAAGTGATTTGGAAGATTGATCTCTCTCCCTCTTCTCTCTCTCACTTTTTTTTGCGATGTGGAAGATTGATCGCTTGTTGGTGGAGGGGCATGGAAAGGCAGTGTGCTTGATGGAAAAATCCCAGATTCTCAGTTAGTCCATACTAGCAAAAGAGCCCGTGCGTTGCAACGGGAGAAAAAAATAACACACACTCTTAACCCAATAATCATAATATGTTCATGCCCTTTATTTTAGCGAGGCATCATTTTTGTGTTGCCGCTTATCCTCCTTCTCACCCTCAGTGGCCTCAGTGTTCACACAAACCAAAGTGTGTTTGAATGTTGTTTTTCCCCTACCAGTTTTTTCAGAGGTGCTCATGTGTGATTATTGATATTTTGTTTCGTCTCTTTATGATTTTAGTGGTTGTTTATTTGCAATCCAGATCGTCGCGATACGAAAGAAAAACGGACGTGCCCTATAGGTTACAAGTTTGCTTTTAAAATAATATTTTAAAATATTTAATAGGTAAAAATAACATCATATTCAAATTCTACATATTTTTCTATTCAAATTTCATATATAACATGTTAAAATCGGAGTTACGGTTTAATAGATATGGATAATTAAGAAAAAAATTGTTTGACTTAAATATCTTCTAAAATAATATTTAAAAAATATTTAACAAACAAAAATAACATCATATTCAGATTCTACACATTTTTCTAATCAATTTTCATATATAACATGTCAAAATCGGAGTTACGGTTTAAAAGATATGAATAATTTAGAAAAACATTTGTTTGACTTATATATGATCGGCGGGTGAATTATCTAATACGTCAGGGGGTTTCTGTAAAATGTAAAATAACAGTTTGGTTATGACTTAAGTGTGTACTGCGGGTTAATTATAAAAAATGCAGGGAGTTTTCTGCAAAAGTGCGTGACGGGCGACCGAAACCCAATCTACTTTATTATTAGGTAGAGATATGGAACGATGTGATTTGGGATATGTTTGCAGGAGTCGTGAAAAGAGAGAGAAAATCTACAGCCGTAGGTGTTCCATATATCTAGAGAAATAAATGGGATTGCACACAGTGTAGCTCATCAGGTTCTTAGTCGCTCTTTGGAACCTGTCTATAGTTGTTTCGGGTTAGCTCACAGGAACAGAATATGCCCTATCATTTCTACTCTTTCTCCCTTAAATTTATAGGGTTTTGTACTCCATGTTGTATACTATTTTTGAGTTGAATGAAATTGGCGTTGAGGACGCCTTTCCCTGTTAAAAAAAACGCATTTATGTAGCCATGTATAGGGAATTTGGCTCTCAGATACATTAGGTAGTACTATTTCACATCGCGTGTTCACGTATTGGAACAAGTCTGGTAGTATTGGATATGTCCATCGTCTCGACGGAAGCGGATCCTCTAACATCCTTAAGAGAAGCACGAAGCTACAATAAAATGCGTGTGTAAAGTGAAGAAGAAATGTCAATAATATTGTAGCAACTACCGTGTGGATTTACTGTAGCATGTACAAAAATAAATCAAAAAATAATTTTATTGCATCATAATTTTGTTTGTGTGCAATTTTTGTAAATGTATACAGTAGATTTGTAATTTGCAAATTAACTATAATTATTTTAGGCTTAACCATATGAATGTGAAGAAGGGATGTCACGATTACTGTAGCTTACGTGACATCCCTCGAGAAAGTTAGGAGGTCCGGTTTCCGTCTCGACGAGCCAGTGTCCGAACAAGTGACGGAATGACAGCCAAACTGGTCCTGTTTGCATGCAGTACTATTTTTTCTTTTGCATGCAGTACTAGTTTTGGCACAATGAAAGAGGGTAACTCTGACCGGTTGATGTAAAATGATATAGATTTTGTTTGTTTGAGTCGGGCGAACGAGTGTTCAGTTTTGGCAATAAGGCTATTGGTGCGCTCAACACGGTCGATGGATTAGCCCGCGTAGTCTTAAATAACAAAAAACTAAATAGGCATATAAAATATTTAGACTAAAAGCATGTATATTAAGAAACCATAATTAAATATATGCAAAGTCATATGGTTGAGCTGATCCTGATCCAGGTGACGGTGATACTACGGTAACTCCATTACCGTAGTGATCAGGGGCGGATCCTTTTGCGGACGGGCCATGTTCCATTCTTTTTTCTGGGCTTTTCTTTGAGAATTTGATATGGATCTGTCCCAATAACAAAGATGGCCCACCGAGTAAGCTATTGGCCCATTCTTGGTTTTGTTTCATGCTCTGCCACTGGTAGTGATCGACTACTGGTTTGTTTGACAGGTTAGACAAAAAAAATCTAGTATGGTATTGGTAATAGTACAGTTTGTACCTGATACTAATCAAGTCTATTGAATACATGAACATATAAGATTATTGTTATATTTATGACAATCACGAATTACTTATTAAATTAATTGTTGATTCATATAGATAGTCTCCTTCAATCCATGGTCGTATACTCATAGGTTCTAATATAATTGCACACAAGTACATGAAATTAAAAATCTATAACATTGATTAAGCTGGCTTTTGCTTTTGGGAGAATGGTAGATTTTGTTATGGCATCATCGCCAGGGTAGAGGTACCAATGGTAGGAGTTTGTTGTTGGAAAAATGATAGATTCTGTCCGGGCATCATCATAGGGGTAAAAGTACCACTCGTAGGAGTCTGCTGTTAAAAGAATGATAGAATTGTCCTGGTATCATCGTAGGGCTAGAGGTCATTGTTCTTGGAAGAATGGCATATTCTGTCCTGCCATTATCATAGGGGTAGAAATACCATTGGTAGGAGTTTGTTGTTGGGAATAACTTACTTTGTCTTGGCATCATAGTTGGGGTTCAAGGTACCAATGGATTGTTGCATACTTGAGTTATAATGTGCTAATAGAGGAATACATGATTCGGTGGAGCTCCCAGATGACCCTATGCGGATAAATAGAAAAGCTTAGGCCATAGAAGATTGAAAATGAGAAAAAGTTGAGAAAGTATACTACTTATACCATTTGGATTGGGTTGTACTGTGGTAGATACCCAGGCATTTGGTCTGTCAGGCATTTCAGAACGTAGTTATAAAGAATCAATTGTCTTGTTTTTTCTTCTTTGCTTTTTGCTTTCTCGGAGCCACCAACGGGTCTTGCTGATCCTGGTACAATATTTTCTCTAAAATGCTCCTATGAAGATTAATAGCAAAGCTTAGCGTCACTGAAGTTTGAAAAGGAGAGAAATTTATAAATGTTAGACTTCTTATATGATTAAGATTGGGTTATACATAGGCATTTGATTTGTGAAAGGCATTTCAGGTTGTAGTTGTAAAGAATCATCTATCTTCTTTTTCTCCGTTGTTTTTGCTTTCTTCAAGCCACCAACGGGTCCTGGGCGATAGGGTCGAGAAGGTGATCGTCTCTGACCGTGTTGTTGACTCTCTATGCTGCCTAGTCACCAATGAGTATGGCTGGATTGCCAACATGGAGAGTGAGGGAGTCCTGGATTAGGGGGTCTCCGGACAGCCGGACTATATCTTCTGGCCGGACTATGAAGATACAAGATTAAAGACTTCGTCTCGTGTCCGGATGAGACTCTACTTGGCGTGGAAGGCAAGCTAGGCAATACGGATATGTATATCTCCTCCTTTGTAACCGACCTTGTGTAACCCTAGCCCTCTCCGGTGTCTATATAAACCGGAGGGTTTTAGTCTGTAGGACAACATATAATCATACCATAGGCTAGCTTCTAGGGTTTAGCCTCTCTGATCTCGTGGTAGATCTACTCTTGTACTACCCATATCATCAATATTAATCAAGCAGGACGTAGGGTTTTACCTCCATCAAGAGGGCCCGAACCTGGGTTAAACTTCGTGTCCCCTGCCTCTTGTTACCATCCGCCTAGACGGACAGTTCGGGACCCCCTACCCGAGATCCGCCGGTTTTGACACCGACATTGGTGCTTTCATTGAGAGTTCCTCTGTATCGTCGCCGTTAGGCTTGATGGCTCCTTCTACCATCGTTAGCGATGCAGTCCAGGGGGAGACTTTTCTCCCCGGACAAATTTTTGTATTCGGCGGCTTTGCACTGCGGGCCAATTCGCTTGGCCATCTGGAGCAGATTGAAAGCTACGCCCCTGGCCATCAGGTCAAGTTTGGAAGCTTAAGCTACACGGATGATATCCGCGGAGACTTGATCTTCGATGGATTCAAGCCTCTGCCTTGTGCGTCACGCGGTCATGATGGGTACGATTTAGCTCTACCATCCGACAGTGTTCAGGAGATCGCACCGGCAGCCGCTCCGACCCTCAATTCGAAGCCAGTTGCGCCGTCCATGGACGGGTGGATGGACCTCGCCACGGAGGCCTTACCCCCATCGGCGATCGAGCCGAACATCGACCTTACTCTGCACGAGAGCCGTGTTGACAAACTGTCGGATCTCTCTCCAGCCGCGGACTCCGAACCGCCTGCGCCCATTCCTAGCGAATCCAATTGGGCGCTGATCATGGAGTTTACCTCCGCGGATATTTTTCAGCACACGCCCCTTGGCGACATATTGAACTCATTAAGGTCTCTCTCCTAGTCAGGAGAATCCTGGCCGAACTATGTCCGGCAGGATTGGGATGCGTATGGCGTCAAAATTCACCGCCCACCCACCACCCACTTAGTAGCCACTGTCGATGACCTAACTGACATGCTCGACTTCGACTCGAAGACATCGACGGTATGGACAACGATGCAGGAGACGAACAGGAACCACTGCCCACAGGGCACTGGACGCCCACTTCATCGCATGACGTATACATGGTGGACACACCAGAAGAAAACGACCACGAGGAACAGAAGGATGCAATGAAAGGTTGTCCCCTTGAGAAGCAGTCAAAGCGGTGGCGTAAGCGCCACTCCAAATCCCGCCTCGGCAGAAACAACGATCATACAGACCCAGCGTTAGAGCAGGGTGAACCATCGCCGGACCACAGCAACACGGAGAATCAAACCGAACAACCCGATTCTATCAAAGATAACAGTCCGGATGACATCACACTGGACAGACACCCAGAGCAACAGAATACCCGTCAAAGGCTCATTGCCACCGCAAGGAGTCTAAAAAGCAGAAGCAAAGGCTCAAGGCTGCGCAAGACACACTTAAAATCAGATGGAGTAAAGTACTCAATACAGCAGCGAAGTACGGCGGTAATTGCCCCACCAAGAGCTACCCGAAGCGGAAGTTGCTACCTGAATTCGATGAGGAGGCCTTAGATCCCTCGCAACCAAAAATTAGAACGGCCACCTGGCCGGATAGATGATCTCACGGCTAACATAGAGCGGCAAACAACGCCGCACATAAGCCAATACGCGATCCACGCGAGGGCTTGCATAAAAAGGATGGCGCAACCAGATCCATCTATGGACCACGCAAGTGCGCTCCAGCATACGATGCAACACAACAAACATCCGAAAAACACGGTAAACCTAGATACAGGGGTGCCGCACACCCCCTATGTTTCACCAATGAGGTGCTGGACCATGAATTTCCAGAGGGATTCAAACCCATAAACATAGAGGCATACGACGGAACAATAGACCCTGGGGTCTGGATTGAGGACTATATCCTCCATATCCATATGGCTCGAGGAGATGATCTCCATGCCATCAAGTACTTACCCCTCAAGCTCAAAGGGCCAGCTCGGCACTGGCTTAAAAGCCTCCCCAAAAACTCCATTGGAAGCTGGAAAGAGCTCGAAGATGCTTTTCGGGCAAATTTTCAAGGGACTTATGTCTGACCTCCGGATGCGGATGATTTGAGTCATATAACTCAACAGCCCGGAGAGCCAGCCCGAAAGCTTTGGAACAGGTTTCTTACTAAAAAAGAACCAAATAGTCGACTGTCCGGACGCCGAAGCCTTGGCAGCTTTTAAGCATAGCGTCCGCGATGAATGGCTTGCCAGACACCTCGGCCAAGAAAAGCCGAGAACAATGGCTTTTGCGCGGGTGAGGATAGCTGGCTAGCCAGATGTAGCACCAGCGACCCAAGTACATCCGAAGTTAGAGATGAAAACAGGAAATCACGATGCAACAAAAATAATAAGCGCCGGAATAAAGAAGACAGCCCGAAGAGCACGACAGTAAATGCCAGATTCAGAAGCTCTCGGCCAGGTCAGCAAAAGCCGCCCCCTAAAGGTGCCAGAGATGAACTGTCCAGCCTGAACAAAATTCTGGACCAAATATGTCAGATCCATAGCACCCCTGGTAAACCCGCTAATCATACCCACAGAGAATGTTGGGTCTTCAAGCAGTCCGGCAAGCTGAACGCCATACACAAGGGGGAGGATACACCAAGCGAAGACGAGGATGAGCCTCTCAAGCAAGACACTGGGGAACAAAAGAAATTTCCACCAGAAGTCAAAACAGTAAACGTATTACACGTGATCAAGGGGAGAAATAAAGCGACACTCCCAAAGAAATATGCCCAAGGGCCTATCACCGCGGAGTCCTGCCACTGGTCGGCTCAACCGATCACTTTCGACCATCGGGATTACTCATCAAATATCTGGCATGTAGGATGGGTTGCCTTGGTATTAGACTCAATAATTGACGGATACCATTTCACACGAGTCCTGATGGACGGTGGCAGCAGTCTAAACCTGATATATCAGGACACAATCCGCAAAATGGGGATAGACCCAACGAAAATTTTCCACAACAATACCACCTTTAAAGGAGTAACGCCGGGCCCAGGGGCTCACTGCACGGGCTCCTTGCTACTAGACGTTATATTCGGCTTCCCCGATAACTTCTGTAGCGAAAATTTAACCTTCCACATTGCTCCGTTCCAAAGTGGCTATCAAGCACTACTTGGACGCGAAGCTTTCGCTCGCTTTAACGCAATACCGCACTACGCTTCCCTCACGCTTAAGATGCCCGGTCCACGTCGCATCATTACAGTCAATGGAAATATGGAGCGATCCATGCGCGCCGAAGAGAATGCGGCTGCCCGGTCCACGTAGCATCATTACAGTAAATGGAAATATGGAGCGATCCATGCGCGCCGAAGAGAATGCGGCTGCCTGGGCAGCCGCACACTAAAACGTCCTCACCAACTAAAGTATTCGATAGGTCGTTAAGACCACGGACACGGTTAGACGAGTCCAGCGCAGCTGTGTGTAATTCGTACAGGTTTGATGGCCACACCCCTATCACAAATACAAGGGGCTCAACGCGCGCAGACAAGTGGCAATTTTTACTCATCTTAAATTATACATGGTTTTTTCAAAAAACCTACCTTTTTGCACGACAACTTTTCACCTAAGTTCCTCTCTTTTACAGATGACCACCGTGCTACACCCGTCCAGGATACGGTACAATGGAGACACAGGCGCAGACGTGCAGCAGGGACCCATTCCAAGGATTCTTTTTAGATTAAGACCCTGCGTCAACCTTTTTTACTGTCTCTTATTGATACACATCCCTCGGATTCTCAGTACAGTTGAGAAGGATGCTGGCGTCTTGGCATGTGGCCACGTCAGAATAACGCACGTACCTGAACACCAGGGGCTTCTTACAAAGGGCACTGATTAGGCCCGGTTCATACTATAAAGACCGAATACCTTAGGGAGTGTTCGGCGTCGCGAGTTTGGCCCTATATGCATCAGCTCCGAATCATGTCTTTGGTCAAATGTTGGGTTTGCCCGGCTCCTATGTTTTGGTACACTACGTTCCGCTCTATCGGCTAAGGTAGCACTAGGAGAACTACTGCGATTGTGCCCCGGGTCATCCAGACGAGCACCTCAGTAGAGAAAGCCGAAAACTGATTGTCATGATATAGCATGAGACTGGTCAACCACTCGATGACCTGTTAGAATGTTAGAATTCCTCCGCCTTGACGAAGGGCCGTTTCCCGGCCAGGCATGTACGCACCCCAAATTCGGGAGAGTGCGGAGCCACCAGGGGCTATATAGTAGCCCCACCGTCAAACTCCTATGGCTAAGTGAAAGTATTAAAGCATTATAGTCCGGTTGCCTCGTTCGCTGCACCATCACCTCCTTAATAGGAGCAAGACATTGGGTTAAGTGTGAACACGCATCTTCTGCGAACACCTCCGCATTATATGCGTGGGGGCTGAAGCCGACGACTGCAATCTTTCAGGTTATACACATGTATACATAAACGGCCGCACAGGAGGCATCATATTACTTTCAGGCAAAAGTATAAACACAGCCTTAATAAATTTCATAAAAACATTGTGTTTACAATGGGAATACATGTTACTCAAACATAATATTCTTCGAGCACTGGGCCTCTATCAAACGAGCACCCTCGAGAACCTCTTCGAAATAGTGCTCGGCAGCCACTCGGCCTATGGCCGAACCCTGCGCCGCAACAGTGGTAGCATCCATCTCCGCCCAGTATGCTTTAACACGGGCAAGGGCCATCCGCGAGCCTTCTATGCACGCGACCTCTTCATCGCATTGATGCGCGGCACCGCACCAAGGAACTGCTGCACTAAGCTGAAATAGCTGTTCGGCTTCGGCTTTTCCGGCCACAGCTGATCCACGACAGACCTCATGGCGAGTCCAGACAACCTATTGAGTTCGTCCCATTCGGCTAGCTGATCAGTCAACGGAAGCGGACGCTCTGGAACGTTAAATTGCGACCAGAACAGCTTGTCCACTTCACGATCTGTTTGATCTTGGAAGAATTTGCCCGCATCGACAGCGCTCGCCGCCAAGTCCATATATGCGTCTGCCGAACTCCACAGCCGATCCAGAGGGGCATACCGCGGATCTCCGAACTTCCTCCGCAGCATAAAGGGCTTCCCAGCCGCAATATCCCCGGCTTCACGCAACTCCTCCTTCGCTCTCATAGCAGAGCGAGTGTCTTTGTTCGCCATCGCGGCCTTTTCAAGGTCCGTTGCCTTCACTCGGTTTTCTTTTTCAAGGAACTGGCAACGGTCGACAGTGTCTTTTAACTTTACGGCCATCTTGGCCATCTTCTCTTTGCTCTCGCAATGCACGGCCTTCTCGTCTTTCAACTCTTCGGCCGCCTTCAAAGCAGCCGCATTACTAATCCTTGCTTGTTCTTTGGCTCGGGCAAGTTCCACCCGCAGGGTTTCCACGGTGGCAGCTCCATCTGCAGTCACAACATATTAAAGATACTGGCATCATGCTGCTCTTACTATGTGGCATTCACCGGAAGATACCACTTACCCTGTGCCTCATCAAGCCTCTTGTTAACAAGCTCGATGTCGGCATCCGCCGCATCTAGTTGCCGCTTCAGTTCGGCAAACTCATGAGTCCGGCTAGCCACCGGAGCTCCCACTACCTGCACATTAAAGCGTTATGGTTATTGCCTGGGACTACGATCCTCTGTTTGCCGCCGTTCTCGGCGACAACCAGAGTCTCAAGGGCTACTATCTACACAGGGCACACCTAAGAATGTGTGGTACCATCACAAATGTACATCATTTTACGTACCTCAAAGCCCTTCAGTAGACTCATAAAGGCATCATGCAACCCGCTTTCGGCGGATGAAATCCTTTCCATCACTGTACCCATCAATGTATGGTGTTCTTCTGAGATGGCCGCTCGCTCCAACAGCTCTCTCAGTACGTCCAACCGCATACCAGACGGTGCCGGACTCTTCTGTTTGCTCTCTTTGAGAGCCAGACACCGGGGACTCCGGGGGACTATAGGATTATCTTCTGGCCTCACCGGATCCGGAGAGGCCCTCCGTGACGACACTTCAAGGTCGCCCGCTTCTTGCGCAGAGGAGTCCGGGGGAGGCGTTTCGCTCTCCATCATCTCCGGAAGAAGATCCCCCGAAGACGAGCTCTGCTGAGAAGGGCTAAGATACGAACTGCAAGATAAATACTTCAGTTATTTTCCTCAGAGGTAAGGTAATATATCTTCACTATTAAAGTACTTTTTAATTACTTATGGCTCGTTAGAAGGCTGATCCCCGCGCGGACTTTGTGCGGCAAGAGCACCCTCCAAGGCAGGACCCTCTGGTGGAGATTTCTTCTCCCGCTTGGAAACCTTGGTTTCCGGATCTTCAGAGGTAGCCCTCTTTCTTCCCCGGGGTGAGAGAATGAAAGATTCCTCCCCTTGGTTATCCTCCCTCACGGAGGCGCTCGTTCCCTCGGTCGGAATAGGTAGCGGTGGAGGCCCGCTTTCGCCCTCATTATTCCCCCCCTTTGTCTTCCTTTGAGGGCTCCGGGAAAGGTGCTAGCTCGAGCATCTTTTCCAATACCGGATTTTCCAAACCCTCAGGAAGGGGGGCCGAACACCGAATCATCTTCGCCTTTGTTATCCAGTCCTGGTCAAAGAGCGATTTCTCAGAATAACATCATGATAAATGAAAGACGGTGTGTTCGGCTAGAGGATAACTTACTTGGTCGGCGGTGCGGTTGCTGCTTAGGCCCACGTCCTCGGTAGTATCCGGACACTCTATCTGGGGTTCAAAGAATGATCTATACATCTCCTTGTGCTTCAGGCCGAGGAAATTCTGAATAGCGCGCGGTCCATCTGGGTTGAACTCCCACATGCGAAGAGGTCAGCGTTTGCATGGCTGGATTCGTCGAACCAGCATGACTTGCATTACCATAATCAAACTGAAATCTCCTTCGAAGAGATTTTGAATGAGGCTTTGCAGTACAGGCACATCCTTGGTGGGACCTGCTACCTCTTGAGCTTGTTTTGGATTTCCCCGAAGAGGAAAGGATGATGCAGCAGAGTAGCGTAAGTATTTCTCTCAGTTTTTGAGAACCAAGGTATCAATCCAGTAGGAGGCCATGCTCAAGTCCCTCGTACCTGCACAAAATGATAGCTACTCGCAACCAATGCGATTAGGGGTTGTCAATCCCTTCACAATCACTTACGGGAGTGAGATCTGATAGATATAATATTTTTGGTATAGAGATGCAAAGTGAAAAGTAAAAGGCAAAGTAAAAAAGCAAAGCAAGATTAAAGTGATGGAGATTGATATGATGAGAATAGACCCAGGGGCCACAGGTTTCACTAGTGGCTTCTCTCAAGAGCATAAGTATTCTACGGTGGGTGAACAAATTACTGTTGAGCAATTGACAGAATTGAGCATATTTATGAGAATATCTAGGCATGATCATGTATATAGGCATCACGTCCGTGACAAGTAGACCGAAATGATTCTGCATCTACTACTATTACTCCACTCATCGACCGCTATCCAGCATGCATCTAGAGTATTAAGTTAAAAACAGAGTAACGCTTTAAGCAAGATGACATGATGTAGAGAGATAAATTCATGCAATGTGAAATAAACCCCATATTGTTATCCTCGATGGCAACGATGCAATACGTGCCTTGCTGCCCCTTCTATCACTGGGAAAGGACACCGCAAGATCGAACCCAAAGCTAAGCACTTCTCCCATGGCAAGAACTACCAATCTAGTTGGCCAAACCAAATGGATAATTCGAAGAGACTTGCAAAGATAACCAATCATACATAAAAGAATTCAGAGAAGATTCAAATATTATTCATAGATAGACTTGATCATAAACCCACAATTCATCGGTCTCAACAAACACACCGCAAAAAGAAGAAGATTACATCGAATAGATCTCCACGAGAGAGGGGGAGAACTTTGTATTGAGATCCAAAAAGAGAGAAGAAGTCATCTAGCTAATAACTATGGACCCGAAGGTCTGAGGTAAACTACTCACACTTCATCAGAGAGGCTATGATGATGTAGAAGTCCTCCGTGATGACGGCCCTCTCCGGCGGAGCTCCGGAACAGGCCCCAAGATGGGATATCGTGGATACAAAAAGTTGCGGCGGTGGAATTAGGATTTTGGCTCTGTATCTGTTCGTTTGGGGGTACGTAGGTATATATAGGAGGAAGAAGTACGTCGGTGGAGCTTCGATGGGCCCACGAGGGTGGGGGCGCGCCTGGGGGTATAGGGCGTGCCCCCCTACCTCGTGCCCACCTCGAAGCTTCCTTGGCGTAGGGTCCAAGTCTCCTGGGTCATATTCGGGAAGAAAATCACGTTCCAGAAAGGTTTATTCCGTTTGGACTCCGTTTGATATTCCGTTTCTTCGAAACACTGAAATAGGCAAAAAAATAGCAATTCTGGGCTGGGCCTCCGGTTAATAGGTTAGTCCCAAAAATAATATAAAAGTGGAAAATAAAACCCAATATAGTCCAAAACAGTAGATAATATAGCATGGAGCAATCAAAAATTATAGATACGTTGGAGACGTATCAGGCATCCCCAAGCTTAATTCCTGCTCGTCCTCGAGTAGGTAAATGATAAAAAGAGAATTTTTGATGCGGAGTGCTACTTGGCATAATTTCAATGCAAATCTTCTTAATTGTGATATGACTATTCAAATTCGAAAGATTCAAGACAAAAGTTTATATTGACATAAAAATAGTAATACTTCAAGCATACTAACAAAGCAATTATGTCTTCTCAAGATAACATGGCCAAAGAAAGTTATCCCTACAAAATCATATAGTCTGGCTATGCTCTATCTTCACCACACAAAGTATTTAAATCATGCACAACCCCGATGACAAGCCAAGCAATTGTTTCATACTCTAACTTTTTCAAAACTTTTCAATCTTCATGCAATACATGAGCGTGAGCCATGGATATAGCACTATAGGTGGAATAGAATGGTGGTTGTGGAGAAGACAAAAAGAGGGCAAGATAGTCTCACATCAACTAGGCGTATCAATGGGCTATGGAGATGCCCATCAATAGATATCAATGTGAGTGAGTAGGGATTGCCATGCAACGGATGCACTAGAGCTATAAGTATATGAAAGCTCATCAAAAGAAACTAAGTGGGTGTGCATCCAACTTGCTTGCTCACGAAGACCTAGGGCATTTTGAGGAAGCCCATCATTGGAATATACAAGCCAAGTTCTATAATGTAAAATTCCACTAGTATATGAAAGTGACATAACGAGAGACTCTCTATCATGAAGATCATGGTGCTACTTTGAAGCACAAGTGTGGTAAAAGGATAGTAACATTGTCCCTTCTCTCTTTTTCTCTCATTTTTTATTTTTTTATTTGGGTCTTTTCTCTTTTTTTATGGCCTCTTTTTTCCCTTTTTTTGGCTTCTTTGGCCTCTTTTATTTATTTTTCGTCCGGAGTCTCATCCCGACTTGTGGGGGAATCATAGTCTCCATCATCCTTTCCTCACTGGGACAATGCTCTAAAAATGATGATCATCACACTTTTATTTTTCTTACAACTCAACAATTACAACTCGATACTTAGAACAAAATATGACTCTATATGAATGCCTCCGGCGGTGTACCGGGATATGCAATATGACAATGATGGAGTGTGTCATAATAAACGGAACGGTGGAGAGTTGCATGGCAATATATCTCGGAATGGCTATGGAAATGCCATGATAGGTAGGTATGGTGGCTGTTTTGAGGAAGGTATATGGTGGGTGTATGATACCGGCGAAAAGTGCACGGTATTAGAGAGGCTAGCAAAGGTGGAAGGGTGAGAGTGCGTATAATCCATGGACTCAACATTAGTCATAAAGAACTCATATACTTACTGCAAAAATCTAGAAGTTATCAAAGCAAAGTATTACGCGCATGCTCCTAGGGGGGTAGATTGGTAGGAAAAGACCATCGCTCGTCCCCGACTGCCACTCATAAGGAAGACAATCAATAAATAAATCATGCTCTGACTTCATCACATAACGGTTCACCATACATGCATGCTACGGGAATCACAAACTTTAACACAAGTATTCTTTAAATTCACAACTACTCAACTAGCATGACTCTAATATTATCACCTCCATATCTCAAAACAATTATCATGCTTCAATCTTTTCTTAGTATTCAATGCACTCAAAAGAAAGTTTCACAAATCTTGAATACCAAGCATGTTATTATTAAGCAAATTACCATGCTATTAAGAGACTCTCAAAATAATTTAAGTGAAGCATGAGAGATCAATAGTTTATTTAAAACAAATCCACCACCGTGCTCTAAAAGATCTAAGTGAAGCACATAGAGCAAAATTACATAGCTCAAAAGGATATAAGTGAAGCACATAGAGCAAAACTACTTAGCTCAAAAAGATATAAGTGAAGCACATAGAGTATTCTATCAAATTCTAATTCATGTATGGCTCTCTCAAAAGGTGTGTACAGCAAGGATGATTGTGGCACACTAAAACACAAAGACACAAATAATACAAGACGCTCCAAGCAAAACACATATCATGTTGGTGAATAAAAATATAGCTCCAAGTAAATTACCGATGGAAGTGGACGAAAGAGGGGATGCCTTCCGGGGCATCCCCAAGCTTCGACTTTTTGTGTCCTTGGATTATCTTGGGGGTGCCATGGGAATCCCCAAGCTTAGGCTCTTGCCACTCCTTGTTCCATAATCCATCAAAAGAATTCACCCAACACTTGAAAACTTCACAACACAAAACTCAAATAGAAATCTCGTGAGCTCCGTTAGAGAAAGAAAACAAAAGACCACTTCAAGGTACTGTAATGTAATCATTCTTTATTTATATTGGTGTTAAACCTACTTTATTCCAACTTCTCTATGGATTATAAACTATTTTACTAGCCATAGATTCATCAAAATAAGCAAACAACACACGAAAAACAGAATCTGTCAAAAACAGAACAGTCTGTAGTAATCTGTAACTAATGCAAACTTATGGAACCCCAAAAATTCTAAAATAAATTTATGGACGTGAGAAATTTATCTATTAATTATCTTCAAAAAGAATTAACTAAATATCACTTTCCAAATAAAAATGACAGCAGTTCTCGTGAGTGCTAAAGTTTCTGTTTTTTACAGCATGTTCAACAAGACTTTCCCTAGGTCTTCCCAACGGTTCTACTTGGCACAAACACTAATTAAACACAAGAAACACAACCAAAACAGAGGCTAAATAAATTATTTATTACTAAACAGGAGCAAAAAGCAAGGAATAAAAATAAAATTGGGTTGCCTCCCAACAAGCGCTATCGTTTAACGCCCCTAGCTAGGCATAAAAGTGAGGATAGATCTAGGTATTGCCATCTTTGGTAGGCAATCCATAAGTGGCTCTCATGATAGTTTCATATGGAAATTTTATTTTCTTTCTTGGAAAGTGTTTCATGCCCTTTTTTAATGGAAACTGAAATCTAATATTCCCTTCCTTCATATCAATAATCGCACCAACCGTTCTAAGGAAAGGTCTACCAAGAATAATAGGGCAAGAAGGATTGCAATCTATATCAAGAACAATGAAATCTACGGGCACATAATTTCTATTTGCAACAATAAGAACATCATTAATCCTTCCCATAGGTTTCTTAATAGTAGAATCCGCAAGATGCAAGTTTAGAGAGCAATCATCAAAATTGCGGAAATCTAGCAAATCACACAAAGTTTTGTGGATAGTGGAGACACTAGCACCCAAATCACACAAGGCATAAAACTCATGATCTTTAATTTTAATTTTAATAGTTGGTTCCCACTCATCATAGAGTTTTCTAGGGATAGAAACTTTCAACTCAAGTTTTTCTTCATAAGATTGCATCAAGGCATCAACAATATGTTCGGTGAAGGCTTTCTTTTGACTATAAGCATGTGGAGAATTTAGCACGGATTGCAACAAGGAAATACAATCAATTAAAGAGCAACTTTCATAATTAAATTCCTTGAAATCCAATATAGTGGGTTTAGCAACATCTAGATTTTTATTTCTTTCAATCCCACTTTCATCAATTTCATCATAAAGATCTAAAAACTCCGAATTTTTAGAACGCCTTCTAGGTAAAGGAAGATCATATTCAGTTTCATCAAGATTCATATTGCAAAAAAAAGATTTAATAGGAGACACATCAATAACTTTTAGATCTTCATCTTGATTTTCATAGGAATTGGAAGAACACACTTTAACAAAGGCATCTTTGGAAGCACGCATCCTAGCGGTTCTTTACTTGCACTCATCAATGGAAATTCTCATGGCTTTGAGAGACTCATTGATATCATGCTTAGGAGGAATAGATCTAAGTTTTAAAGAATCAACCTCAAGAGAAATTCTATCAATGTTCCTAGCCAAATCATCAACTTTAAGCAATTTCTCTTCAAGCAAAGCATTAAAATTCTTTTGTGAATTCATAAACTCTTTAACACTACTCTCAAATTCAGAGGGCATCTTATTATAATTTCCATAAGAGTTGTTGTAGGAATTCCCATAATTATTAGAAGGATTACTAGGATATGGCCTAGGATTAAAATTCCCTCTATAAGCGTTGTTACCAAAATTATTCCTACCAAAAAAATTCACATCCATAGATTCATTGTTATTCTCAATCAAAGTAGACAAAGGCATATCATTAGGATCAGAAGAAACACTCTTAGTAGCAAATAATTTCTTAAGTTCATCCATCTTTCCACTCAAAACATTGATTTCTTCTATCGCATGCACTTTTTTATTAGAAGATCTTTCATTATGCCATTGAGAATAATTAACCATAATATTATCTAGGAGTTTAGTAGCATCCCCTAAAGTGATTTCCATAAAAGTGCCTCCTGCGGCCGAATCTAAAAGATTTCTAGAAGCAAAATTCAATCCGGCATAAAAGTTTTGTATAATCATCCACAAATTCAAACCATGAGTAGGGCAATTACGTATCATTAATTTCATTCTCTCCCAAGCTTGTGCAACATGTTCATGATCAAGTTGCTTAAAGTTCATAATATCGTTTCTAAGAGAGATGATCTTAGCGGGAGGGAAATACTTAGAGATAAAAACATCTTTGCACTTGTTCCAGGAATCAATACTATTTTTAGGCAAAGACGAAAACCAAGCTTTAGCATGATCTCTAAGCGAAAAAGGAAATAGCTTCAATTTAACGACATCATTATCAACATATTTTTTATTTTTCATATCACATAAATCAATGAAGCTATTCATATGAGTAGCGGCATCTTCACTAGGAAGGCCGGCGAATTGATCATTCATAACAAGATTAAACAAAGCAGTATTGATTTCACAAGATTCAGTATTGGCAAGAGGAGCAATCGGAGTGCTAAGGAAATCATTATTATTGGTATTGGTGAAGTCACACAATTTTGTCGTATCTTGAGCCATCGCGACAAACAAGCAATCCAACACACGAGCAAACAAAAAGGCAAGCGGAAAAGAGAGGGGGAGAAGGAGAAGGAGATTGGGAAAGAGAGGGCGAATAAAATGGCAAGGGTGAAGTGGGGTAGAGGAAAACGAGAGGCAAATGGCAACTAATGTAATGCGAGAGACAGGGATTGTGATGGGTACTTGGTATGTAGACTTTTTGCGTAGACTCCCCGGCAACGGCGCCCGAAATTCTTCTTGCTACCTCTTGAGCTTGCGTTGGATTTCCCCGAAGAGGAAAGGATGATGCAGCAGAGTAGCGTAAGTATTTCCCTCAGTTTTTGAGAACCAAGGTATCAATCCAGTAGGAGGCCACGCTCAAGTCCCTTGTACCTGCACAAAACAATAGCTACTCGCAACCAACGCGATTAGGGGTTGTCAATCCCTTCACGGTCACTTACGAGAGTGAGATCTGATAGATATAATATTTTTGGTATTTTTGGTATAGAGATGCAAAGTGAAATGTAAAAGGCAAAGTAAAAAAGCAAAGCAAGATTAAAGTGATGGAGATTGATATGATGAGAATAGACCCGGGGGCCATAGGTTTCACTAGTGGCTTCTTTCAAGAGCATAAGTATTCTACGGTGGGTGAACAAATTACTGTTGAGCAATTGACAGAATTGAGCATAGTTATGAGAATATCTAGGCATGATCATGTATATAGGCATCACGTCCGTGACAAGTAGACCGAAACGATTCTGCATCTACTACTATTACTCCACTCATCGACCGCTATCCAGCATGCATCTAGAGTATTAAGTTAAAAACAGAGTAACGCTTTAAGCAAGATGACATGATGTAGAGACATAAATTCATGCAATATGAAATAAACCCCATCTTGTTATCCTTGATGGCAACGATGCAATACGTGCCTTGCTGCCCCTTTTGTCACTGGGAAAGGACACCGCAAGATCGAACCCAAAGCTAAGTGAGGGAGTCCTGGATTAGGGGGTGTTCGGATAGCCGGACTATACCTTCAGCCGGACTCCTGGACTATGAAGATACAAGATTAAAGACTTCGTCCCGTGTCCGGAAGGGACTTTCCTTGGCGTGGAAGGCAAGCTTGGCGATACGGATATGTAGATCTCCTACCATTGTAACCGACTTTGTGTAACCCTAACCCTCTCCGGTGTCTATATAAACCGGAGAGTTTTAGTCCGTAGGACAACATTCACAACAACAATCATACCATAGGCTAGCTTCTAGGGTTTAGCCTCTCTGATCTCGTGGTAGATCTACTCTTGTACTACCCATATCATCAATATTAATCAAGCAGGACGTAGGGTTTTACCTCCATCAAGAGGGCCCGAACCTGGGTAAAATTTCGTGTCCCTTGCCTACTGTTACCATCCGGCCTAGACGCACAGTTCGGGACCCCCTACCCGAGATCCGCCGGTTTTGACACCGACATTGGTGCTTTCATTGAGAGTTCCTCTGTGTCGTCACCATCAGGCTTGATGGCTCCTACGATCATCAATAGCGATGCAGTCCAGGGTGAGACCTTCCTCCCTGGACAGATCTTCATCTTCGGCGGCTTTGCACTACGGGCCAATTCACCTGGCCATCTGGAGCAGATCGAAAGCTATGCCCCGGGCCGTCAGGTCAGATTTGGAAGTTTAAACTACACGGCTGACATCCGCGGGGACTCGATCTTTGACGAATTCGAGCCAGCACTGAGCGCGTCGCACTGTCGCGGCGAGCATGATCTAGCTCTGCCGCCGAACAGTGCCCTAGAGGCCGCACCTGCATCGGCTTCGACCCTTAATTCGGAGCCAATTGCATCGATCGAGGATGGGTGGTTGGACGCCGCCTCGGGGACTGCGATCCCAACGGCGATCGAGCCGAACACCAGCCCCCACTTCGTGAGACTCATGACTCCAAGGAGCCGGACTCCTCTTCGGACTCCGAACCATTCGCACCCCTGCCAATCGAATCTGATTGGGCGCCGATCATGGAGTTTACTGCCGCGGACATCTTTCAGCACTCGCCCTTCGGCGATATTATGAAATCACTAAAGTCTCTCTCTTTATCAGGAGAGCCTTGGCCGGACTGCGGTCAGCAAGGTTGGGATACGGACGATGAAGAAATTCAAAGCCCACCCACCACCCACTTTGTAGCCACTGTCGACGATTTAACCGACATGCTTGACTTCGACTCCGAAGACATCGACGGTATGGACGCCGATGAAGGAGACGATGAAGAACTAGCGCCTATTGGGCCCTGGAACGCCACCTCGTCATATGACGTATACATGGTGGACGCACCAAAAAATGACGACGAGGAGCGGAAGGACGCACCGAAGGCTTGTTCCCTCGAAAAGCAGTCAAAGCGGCGACGCAAGCGCCGCCCCAAATCCCGCCTCGACAAAAATAGCGATCACACAGACCCGGCGCTGGAGCAGGGCGAACCGCTGCCGGACAACGGCAATCCGGATAATCAAACCGAACAAACAAATTCTATCAAGGATAATGGTCCGGACGACATAACGCCGGACAGGCACCCGGAGCAGCAGAATGCCCGTAAAAGGCTTGTTGCCACCGCGAGGAGTCTTAAAAAGCAGAAGCAAAGGCTCAAGGCCACGCAAGACACACTCCAAATCAGATGGAGTAAAATACTCAACACAGCAGCAAGGTACGGCGACAATCGCCCCTCCAAGAGCTACCCAAAGCGGAAGCTGCTACCCGAATTCGATGAGGAGGCCTCAGACCCCCCACAACCAAATATCAAAGCAGCCACCTGGTCGGATAGACGAGCCCTCTACCAACACAGAGCGGCATACAACGCCGCTCACAATACAACACGCGACCCATGCGAGGGCTCGCACCCAAAGGACGGTGCAACAAGATCCATCTATGGACCACGCAAGCGCGCCCCAGCATACAATGCAACACAACAAACATCCGAACAACGTGGCACACCCAGCTACAGGGGTGCCGCACACCGCCTATGTTTCACCGATGAGGTGCTGGACCATGAATTTCCAGAGGGATTCAAGCCCGTAAACATAGAGGCATACGACGGAACAACAGACCCCAGGGTCTGGATTGAGGACTACATCCTTCATATCCATATGGCTCGAGGAGATGATCTCCACGCCATAAGTACTTACCCCTCAAGCTCAAAGGGCCAGCTCGTCACTGGCTCAAAGGCCTCCCCGAAAGCTCCATTGGAAGTTGGGAAGAGCTCGAAGATGCCTTTCGGGCAAATTTTCAAGGGACTTATGTCCGACCTCCGGATGCGGACGATTTGAGTCATATAACTCAACAGCCCGGAGAGTCAGCCCGAAAGCTTTGGAACAGGTTTCTTACTAAAAAGAACCAGATTGTCGACTGTCCGGACGCCGAAGCCTTGGCAGCTTTCAAGCATAGCGTCCGTGACGAATGGCTCGCCAGACACCTCGACCAAAATAAGCCGAGAACGATGGCCGCATTAACAAACCTCATGACCCGCTTTTGCGCGGGTGAGGACAGCTGGCTAGCCAAATGCAGCACCAGCGACCCAGTACATCTGAAGTTAGAGATGGAAACGGGAAATCACGATGCAACACCAATAACAAACGCCGGAATAAAGAAGACAGCACGAAGGGCACGGCAGTAAATGCCGGATTCAAAAGCTCTCAGCCAGGTCAAAAGCCGCCCCCTAAGGGCACCAGGGATGAACTATCTAGCCTCAACAAAATTCTAGACCAAGTATGTCAGATCTATAGTACCCCTGGTAAACCTGCTAATCATACCCACAGAGAATGTTGGGTCTTCAAGCAGTCCGACAAGCTCAACGGCGTACACAAGGGGGAGGATACACCAAGTGAAGACGAGGACGAGCCTCTCAGGCAAGACACGGGGGGACAAAAGAAATTTCCACCATAAGTCAAAACAGTAAATGTGTTACACATGATCAAGGGAAAAAACAACACGACACTCCCAGGAAAATATACCCAAGTGCCTGTCACCGCGAAGTCCTGCCACTGGTTGTCTCAACCGATCACTTTCGACCATCGCGATTACTCGGCAAGTATCCGACACGCAGGATGGGCTGCCCTGGTATTAGACCCAGTAATTGGCGGATATCACTTCACACGAGTCTTGATGGACGGCGGCAGCAGCCTAAACCTAATATATCAGGATACAATCCGCGGGATGGGGTTAGACCCAACACAAATTCGCCATAGCAATACTACCTTTAAAGGAGTAACGCCAGGTCCAGGGGCTCGTTGTACGGGCTCCCTCCTACTACAGGTTATATTCGGCTCCCCGATAACTTCCGACGCGAGCATTTAACCTTCCACATCGCTCCGTTTCAAAGTGGCTATCAAGCATTGCTCGGACGCGAAGCTTTCGCTCGCTTTAATGAAATACCACACTACACCTCCCTCACACTCAAGATGCCCGGTCCATGTGGCATCATTTTAGTGCACGAAAATATCAAGCGATCTCTGCGCGTCGAAGAGAGTGAGGCTGCCTTGGCAGCCGCACACTAAAGGCGCCCGGACCAGCGAAAGCATCCAATAGGTCGTCAAGACCTCAGACACAACTAATCGAGTCTGGCGCCGCTACTTATACCGAATAAATGGTCACACCCCTATTTGTCAATACAAGGGGCTCAACGCGCGCAGACAAGTGGCAATTTCTTCTCATCTTGAATTATACATGGTTTCTTTTTGCACGACAACTTTTTCACTTAACTTCCTCTCTTTTACAGATGATCATCGTGCCACACCCGTCCAGGATACGGCACAACGGAGATACAGGCGCAGACGTGCAGCAGGGACCCGCTCCAAGGATTCTTTTTAGATTAAGACCCTGCGTAAACCTTTTTTACTGTCTCTTGTTGATACATATCCACCATTGAGAAGGATGCTGACGTCTTGGCATGTGGCCACGCCAGAACAATGCACGTGCCTGGACACAAGGGGCTTCTTACAAAGGCCATTATTTAGGCCCGGTTTATACCACAAAGACCGAATACCTTAGGGAGTGTTCGGCGTCGCGAGTTTCGCCCTATATGCATCAGCTCCGAATCATTGTCTTTGGTCAAATGTTGGGTTTGCCCGGCTCCTGTGTTTTGGTGCCTTATGTTCCGCTTTACCGGCTAAGGTAGCACTAGGAGAACTACTGCGATTGTGCCCTGGTTAATCCGGACGAGCACCTCAGTAGAGAAAGCCGAAAACTAACTGTCATGATATAGCGTGAGACTGGTCAACCACTCGATGACCTGTGGGAATGTTAGAATACCTCCGCCTTAACGAAGGGCCGTTTCCGGCCAAGCATGTACGCACCCCTGGATCGGGAGAGTGCGGAGCCACCAGGGGCTATCTAGTAGCCCCACTGTCAAACTCCTATGGCTAAGTGAAAGTGCTAAAGCATTATAGTCCGATTGCCTCGCTCGCTCCGCTATCACCTCCTTAATAGGACCAAGACGTTGGGTTAAGTGTGAACGCATGTTTTTGCGAGCACCTCCGCATTATATGCGTGGGGGTTGAAGCCGACGATTGCAATCTTTCAGGTTATACACATGTATACATAAACGGCCACCCAGGAGGCATCATATTACTTTTCGGCAAAAGCATAAAAATAGCCTTATAAAATTTTATAAAAGCATTTCGCTTACAATGAGATTACATATCACTCAAACATAATATTTTTTGAGCACTGGGTCTCTATCAAATGAGCACCCTCAAGAACTTCTTCAAAGTAGTGCTCAGCAGCCCTTCGACCTATGGCCGAATCCCGCGCTGCAACAGTGGTAGCATCCATCTCCGCCCAGTATGCTTTAACACGGGCAAAGGCCATCCGTGCGCCCTCTATGCACGCCGACCTCTTCATCGCATTAATGCGTGGCACCACGTCAAGGAACTGTTGCACCAAGCTGAAATAGCTGTTCGGTTTTGACCTTTCCGGCCATAGCTGATCCACAACAGACCTCATGGAGAGTCCGGACAACCTATTTAGTTCGGCCCATTCGGCTAATTGGTCAGTCAATGAAAGCGGACGCTCGGGAGAATGGAATTGTCTCCAAAACAGCTGGTCTACTTCACGGTCCGTCTAACCCTGGAAGTACTTGGCCGCATCAGCAGCGCTCGTCGCCAAATCCATATACACATCCTCCGAACTCCACAGCCGATCCAGAGGGGCATACCGTGGATCTCCGAACTTCCTCCGCAACATAAAGTATTTCCTAGCTACAATATCCCCGGCTTCCCGCAGCTCCTCCTTCTTTGCCCTCATAGCAGAGCGGAGGTCTTTTCTCGTCGCAGCAGCCTTCTCAAGGTCCGATGCCTTCGCTTGGTTTTCCTTTTCAAGAACCCGGCAACGGTCGGCGGCGGCTTTTAATTCTATGGCCATCTTGGCCATCTTGTCTCGGCTCTCGCCATGCGCGGCCTTCTCGGCTCGCAACTCTTTGGCCGCCTTCAAATCAGCCGCATTACCCAACCTCACTTGTTCCTTGGCTCGGGCAAGTTCTGCCCGCAAGGCTTCAACAGTGGTAGCTCCATCTGCAGTCACAACATATTAAAGATACTGGCATCATGCTGCTCTTCCTATGTGGCGTTTACCAGATAATGACACTTACCTTGTGCCTCGTCAAGCCTTTTGTTAACAAGCTTGATGTCGGCGTCTGTCGCATCCAACTGCCGTTCTAAATGGGCAAACTCGCTAGTCCGGCTAGCCACCGGAGCTTCCATCACCTGCACATAGAGGCAGTATGGTTATTACCTGGGAATATGATCCTCTGTTCATCATCGTTTCCGACGACAACCAGAGTCTCAGGGGCTACTATCTACACAGGGCACACCTAGCATGTGCAGGACTATCATACATTCTTTTACGTACCTCAAAGCCTGTCAGTAGACTCATAAAAGATTCATGCAATCCGCTTTCGGCGGACGAGATTCTCTCCATCACCGTATTCATCAGCACACGGTGTTCATCTGAGATGGCCGCTCGCCCCACCAACTCCCTCAGAACATCCGATCGCACACTAGACAGTGTCGGACTCTTTTGTCCGCTCTCTTTGGGAGTCGGACACTGGGAGCTTCGGGGGTCAATGGGATTATCTTCTAGCCTCACCGGACTCGGAGAGGCCCTCTGCGACGACACTTCAGGGTCGCCCGCTTCCGGAGCGGAGGAGTCTGGAGGAGGCGTTCCGCTCTCCATCATCTCTGGAAGAAGGTCCCCTGAAGACGAGCTCATTTGAGAGGGGCTAAGGCCCGAACTGCAAAGATATATGTGGTGGTTATTTTCTCAGAAGAAAAAGATGGCATATCTGTACTATTAAAGTATTTCGGGTCACTTATGACTCGCGGGAGAATTGATCCCCCCGCGGACTTTGTGCGGCAACAGCGCCCCCCAAGGTAGGACCCTCTGTGGGAGACTTCTTCTCCCGTTTGGAAGCTTCAACTTCCGAATCCCCAAGCGCAGTCCTTTTCCTCTTCTGGCCGTCTTCCTTCATGGAGACGCTCGCTCCCTCGGTTAGAATGGGCAGCGTTGGGGCCCCGCGTCCACCCGTATTATCCTCCACAGCATCTTCCTTCAAGGGCTCCGGGCAAGGTGCGGTCTGGAGCATCTTTTCCAATGCCGGATTTTCCAAACCCTCAGGGAGGGGGGCCGAACAACGAATCAACTTCGCCTTTGTTAGCCAGTCCTGGTCAAAAAGCGAACTCTCAGAAATAACTTCGTAACAAAGGAGAGATAGTATGTTCGGCCGGAAGATGCCTTACCTGTTCGGCGGCGCGGTTACTACTCAGGCCCACGTCCTCGGTGATTTCCGGACACTCCACCTGAGGTCTGAAGAATGAATTGTACATCTCCTCGTGCGTCAGGCCGAGAAAATTTTGAATGACACGCGGTCCCTCGGGATTGAACTCCCACAGGCGAAGATGCCAGCGTTTGCAAGGCTGGACTTGACGAACCAGCATAACTTGTATTACCGCAACCAAACTGAAATCTCCATTGAACAGATCTCGAATGCGGCTTTGCAGTATAGGCACGTCCTTGGCTGGACCCCAGCTCAGACCTCTGCTGATCCATGACATCAGTTGTGGTGGAGGGCCCGAGCGGAAAACAGGGGCGGCCGCCCACTTGGCACTTCTAGGAGCCATGATGTAGAACCACTCCTGTTGCCACAATTCAGACACCTCTGGGATGGAACCTTTGGGCCACGAAGCTCCCGTCATCTTGCGTATTGAGGCACCTCCACACGCTGCATGTTGCCCCTCGATCATCTTCGGCTTTACTTCAAAGGTCTTGAGCCATAGGCCAAAGTGAGGGGTAACCCGGAGGAAGGCTTCACACACGACAATAAATGTCATGATATGAAGAAAGGAGTCCGGAGCTAGATCATGGAAGTCTAGCCCGTAATAAAACATCAAACCCCTGACGAAAGGATCCAGAGCAAGGCCTAGACCTCGGAGGAAGTGGGAGACGAACACGATGTTCTCATTGGGTTCGGGGGTGGGGACGGCCTGCCCTCGGGGAGGCAGCCGATGCAAAATCTCGGCGGTCAGATATCTGGCCTCCCTCAACTTTTTGATGTCTTCTTCCGTGACGGAGGAAGGCACCCATCGGCCTTGAAGGCTAGATCCGGACATGACTGAAGGTTCGGAGCACCTGACCTGAACTTTGGGCGTTTGAGCTTGAGGTGGGGGAAGCATTCGATTGAGCACGGGAGGGAAAAATAAAAGCCTTGTCCCTTTATAAAGAGGGTGAATATCAAGCGTCCTCTCCGTGTCCGTTTGGACTTGCCTATAATCTAGGAGTCCTAGAAGCGGTTGGGTTACCCACGCCCGTATTGATGAGAATCCCGGAATAAGGGGACACGATCTCTGCTTTAACAAGACGTGCCAAGGAAACCGCCTCGCATGACGCGCTGAGGTGGGATAATAAAATGACTCAGATAAAGGCTTGGGCATGGTGTGTCACACTACGGAATACGTCAGCAGATTAGATTTGTGTAAATATTATTCTCTCTATGGCAATATGTGGAAACTTATTTTGCAGAGCCGGACACTATCTTTGTGTTCAAAATCTTCTATGAAGTACTTGGAGGAGGAATCCGCCTTGCAATGCCGAAGACAATCTGCACGCCGGACTCGTCGTCATTGAAGCCTGGTTCAGGGGCTACTGAGGGAGTCCTGGAATAGGGGGTGTTCGGATAGTCGGACTATACCTTCAGCCGGACTCCTGGACTATGAAGATACAAGATTAAAGACTTCGTCCCGTGTCCGGAAGGGACTTTCCTTGGCGTGGAAGGCAAGCTTGGCGATACGGATATGTAGATCTCCTACCATTGTAACCGACTTTGTGTAACCCTAACCCTCTCCGTTGTCTATATAAACCGGAGAGTTTTAGTCCGTAGGACAACATTCACAACAACAATCATACCATAGGCTAGCTTCTAGGGTTTAGCCTCTCTGATCTCGTGGTAGATCTACTCTTGTACTACCCATATCATCAATATTAATCAAGCAGGACGTAGGGTTTTACCTCCATCAAGAGGGCCCGAACCTGGGTAAAACTTCGTGTCCCTTGCCTCATGTTACCATCCGGCCTAGACGCACAGTTCGGGACCCCCTACCCGAGATCCGCCGGTTTTGACACCGACACTAAGCACTTCTCCCATGGCAAGAACTACCAATCTAGTTGGCCAAACCAAACGGATAATTCGAAGAGACTTGCAAAGATAACCAATCATACATAAAAGAATTCAGAGAAGATTCAAATATTATTCATAGATAGACTTGATCATAAACCCACAATTCATTGGTCTCAACAAACATTCCGCAAAAAGAAGAAGATTACATCGAATAGATCTCCACGAGAGAGGGGGAGAACTTTGTATTGAGATCCAAAAAGAGAGAAGAAGCCATCTAGCTAATAACTATGGACCCGAAGGTCTGAGGTAAACTACTCACACTTCATCGAAGAGGCTATGATGATGTAGAAGCCCTCCGTGATGACGGCCCTCTCCGGTGGAGCTCCGGAACAGGCCCCAAGATGGTATCTCGTGGATACAGAAAGTTGCGACGGTGGAATTAGGTTTTTGGCTCCGTATCTGTTCGTTTGGGGTACGTAGGTATATATAGGAGGAAGAAGTACGTCGGTGGAGCTTCGGTGGGCCCACGAGGGTGGGGGCGCGCCTGGGGGTATAGGGCGCGCCCCCCTACCTCGTGCCCACCTCGAAGCTTCCTTGGCGTAGGGTCCAAGTCTCCTGGGTCATATTCGGGAAGAAAATCACGTTCCAGAAAGGTTTATTCCGTTTGGACTCCGTTTGATATTCCGTTTCTTCGAAACACTGAAATAGGCAAAAAACAGCAATTCTGGGTTGGGCCTCCGGTTAATAGGTTAGTCCCAAAAATAATATAAAAGTGGAAAATAAAGCCCAATATAATCCAAAACAGTAGATAATATAGCATGGAGCAATCAAAAATTATAGATACGTTGGAGACGTATCAGGACCCCAGCTCAGCCCTCTGCTAATCCATGACATCAGTTGTGGTGGAGGGCCTGAGCGGAAAGCAGGGGCAGCCGCCCACTTGGCACTTCTGGGAGCTGTGATGTAAAACCACTCCCGTTGCCATAATTTGGACACCTCTGGAATAGAACCCTTTGGCCATGGAGCTCCGACGATCCTTCTTATTAATGCGCCTCCGCACGCTACATGCTGCCCCTCGACCATCTTCGGCTTCACGTCAAAGGTCTTGAGCCATAGGCCGAAGTGAGTGGTAACGGAGGAAGGCCTCACATACAATAATAAATGATGAGATGTGGAGAAAGGAGTCCGGGGCTAGATCGTGGAAATCTAGCCCGTAATAAAACATCAGCCTCCTAATGAAGGGATCCAGAGTGAGGCCTAGACCTCGGAGGAAGTGGGAGATGAACACGACGTCTTCGTTGGGTTCAGGAGTAGGGACGACCTGCCCTCGGGCAGGCAGCCGATGAGAAACCTCGGTGGTCAGGTATCTGGCCTCCCTCAACTTCTTGATATCTTCTTCTGTAACAGAGGAGGGCATCCACCGGCCTTGAAGGCTAGATCCGGACATGATTGAAGGGCCGGAGCACCTGACCTGGGCTTTGGGTGTTAGAACTCGAGGCGGGGGAAGGATTCGATTGAGCACGGGAGGGAAAGAGTAAAAGCCTTGTCCCTTTATAAAGAGGGTGAATATCAAGCGTCCTCTCCGTAGCCGTTTGGGACTTGCCTATGATCTAGGAGTCCTAGATATGGTTGGGTTACCCACGACCGTATTGATGAGAATCCCATAATTAGGGAAACACGATCTCTGCTTTGACAAGATGTGTCAAAAAATTGCCTCGCGTTATGTGTGGAGCTGGTTGAAGAAAAACGGTTCGAATAATTACCGGGCCATGGCATAATGTCGTGTTGCCAAAACGTGTCAGCAGATTAGATTTGTGGAAATGTTATTCTCTCTACGGTGGTATGTGGAAACTTATTTTGCAGGGTTGGACACTATCCTTGTATTCAAATTCTTCCGTGATGTATTCGGAGGAGGAACCCGCCTTGCAATGCCGAAGACAATACTACGCGCCGGACTCATCGTCATTGAAGCCTGGTTCAGGGGCTACTGAGGGAGTCCTGGATTAGGGGGCCTCCGTATAGCCGGATTATATCTTTTGGCCGGACTATGAAGATACAAGATTAAAGACTTCGTCTCATGTCCGGATGGGACTCTACTTGGTGTGGAAGGCAAGCTAGGCAATACGGATATGTATATCTCCTCCTTTGTAACCGACCTTGTGTAACCCTAGCCCTCTCCGGTGTCTATATAAACCAGAGGGTTTTAGTCCGTAGGACAACATACAATCATACCATAGGCTAGCTTCTAGGGTTTAGCCTCTTTGATCTCATGGTAGATCTACTCTTGTACTACCCATATCATCAATATTAATCAAGCAGGACGTAGGGTTTTACCTCCGTCAAGAGGGCCCAAACCTGGGTAAAACTTCGTGTCCCCTGCCTCCTGTTACCATCCGCCTAGACGCATAGTTCGGGACCCCCTACCCGAGATCCGCCGGTTTTGACACCGACAGAGAGGATCATGAAGGCCCAGGCTATGAGGAACACGAGCATGGGCGGCTACATGTCGAGCAAGAAGGCGATGGAGATCAACCCCAAGAATGCCATCACGGAGGAGTTGCGCAAGGGCGCTGACGCAGACAATAACGACAAGTTGGTCAAGAACATGGTGATGCTCAACACCTTCGATACCAGGACCCACCGCATGTTGAAGCCGGGCCTAAGAGCATCTCCAGCCCCCCCCCCCCAGTGCCCCCAGGAGCCTATTTTTCGCCGGTGATGTAAAAAGGGCAA